>NC_069502.1:361752496-362052496 GCF_027579735.1 Bombina bombina
GAAACTGACCTAGTAGAATGAGCTGTAATCCTTTGAGGCGGAGTTTTACCCGACTCAACATAAGCATGATGAATTAAAGATTTCAACCAAGATGCCAAAGAAATGGCAGAGGCCTTCTGACCTTTCCTAGAACCGGAAAAGATAACAAATAGACTAGAAGTCTTTCGGAAATTCTTAGTGGCTTCAACATAATATTTCAAAGCTCTAACTACATCCAAAGAATGCAATGATTTCTCCTTAGAATTCTTAGGATTAGGACATAATGAAGGAACCACAATTTCTCTACTAATGTTGTTGGAATTCACAACCTTAGGTAAAAATTCAAAAGAAGTTCGCAACACCGCCTTATCCTGGTGAAAAATCAGAAAAGGAGACTCACAAGAAAGAGCAGATAATTCAGAAACTCTTCTGGCAGAAGAGATGGCAAAAAGGAACAAAACTTTCCAAGAAAGTAATTTAATGTCCAATGAATGCATAGGTTCAAACGGAGGAGCTTGAAGAGCCCCCAGAACCAAATTCAAACTCCAAGGAGGAGAAATTGACTTAATATCAGGTTTTATACGAACCAAAGCTTGTACAAAACAATGAATATCAGGAAGATTAGCAAACTTTCCGTGAAAAAGAACAGAAAGAGCAGAGATTTGTCCTTTCAAGGAACTTGCAGACAAACCTTTATCCAAACCATCCTGAAGAAACTGTAAAATTCTCGGAATTCTAAAAGAATGCCAGGAAAAATGATGAGAAAGACACCAAGAAATATAAGTCTTCCAGACTCTATAATATATCTCCCTAGATACAGATTTACGAGCCTGTAACATAGTATTAATCACAGAGTCAGAGAAACCTCTTTGACTAAGAATCAAGCGTTCAATCTCCATACCTTTAAATTTAAGGATTTGAGATCCTGATGGAAAAAAGGACCTTTGCGACAGAAGGTCTGGTCTTAACGGAAGAGTCCACGGTTGGCAAGAGGCCATCCAGACAAGATCCGCATACCAAAACCTGTGAGGCCATGCTGGAGCTACCAGCAGAACAAACGAGCATTCATTCAGAATCTTGGAGATCACTCTTGGAAGAAAAACTAGAGGCGGAAAGATATAAGCAGGATGATACTTCCAAGGAAGTGACAATGCATCCACTGCTTCCGCTTGAGGATCCCTGGATCTGGACAGATACCTGGGAAGTTTCTTGTTTAGATGAGAGGCCATCAGATCTATTTCTGGAAGTCCCCACATTTGGACAATCTGAAGAAATACCTCTGGGTGAAGAGACCATTCGCCCGGATGCAACGTTTGGCGACTGAGATAATCCGCTTCCCAATTGTCTATACCTGGGATATGAACCGCAGAAATTAGACAGGAGCTGGATTCCGCCCAAACCAGAATTCGAGATACTTCTTTCATAGCCAGAGGGCTGTGAGTCCCTCCTTGATGATTGATGTATGCCACAGATGTGACATTGTCTGTCTGAAAACAAATGAACGATTCTCTCTTTAGAAGAGGCCAAGACTGAAGAGCTCTGAAAATTGCACGGAGTTCCAAAATATTGATCGGTAATCTCACCTCCTGAGATTCCCAAACCCCTTGTGCCGTCAGAGACCCCCACACAGCTCCCCAACCTGTAAGACTTGCATCTGTTGAGATTACAGTCCAGGTCGGAAGAACAAAAGAAGCCCCCTGAACTAAACGATGGTGATCTGTCCACCACGTCAGAGAGTGTCGTACAATCGGTTTTAAAGATATTAATTGAGATATCTTTGTGTAATCCCTGCACCACTGGTTCAGCATACAGAGCTGAAGAGGTCGCATGTGAAAACTAGCAAAGGGGATCGCGTCCGATGCAGCAGTCATAAGACCTAGAATTTCCATGCATAAGGCTACCGAAGGGAATGATTGTGACTGAAGGTTTCGACAAGCTGAAATCAATTTTAGACGTCTCTTGTCTGTCAAAGATAGAGTCATGGACACTGAATCTATCTGGAAACCCAAAAAGGTTACCCTTGTCTGAGGAATCAATTAACTTTTTAGTAAATTGATCCTCCAACCATGATCTTGAAGAAACAACACAAGTCGATTCATATGAGATTCTGCTAAATGTGAAGACTGAGCAAGTACCAAGATATCGTCCAAATAAGGAAATACCACAATACCCTGTTCTCTGATTACAGACAGAAGGGCACCGAGAACCTTTGTAAAAATTCTTGGAGCTGTTGCTAGGCCAAACGGCAGAGCCACAAACTGGTAATGCTTGTCTAGGAACGAGAATCTCAGAAACTGATAGTGATCTGGATGAATCGGAATATGCAGATATGCATCCTGTAAATCTATTGTAGACATATAATGCCCTTGCTGAACAAAAGGCAGGATAGTCCTTACAGTTACCATTTTGAATGTTGGTATCCTTACATAACGATTCAATATTTTTAGATCCAGAACTGGTCTGAAGGAATTCTCCTTCTTTGGTACAATGAAGAAGATTTGAATAAAACCCCATCCCCTGTTCCAGAACTGGAACTGGCATAATTACTCCAGCCAACTCTAGATCTGAAACACATTTCAGAAATGCTTGAGCCTTCACTGGATTTACTGGGACACGGGAAAGAAAAAATCTCTTTGCAGGAGGCCTTATCTTGAAGCCAATTCTGTACCCTTCTGAAACAATATTCTGAATCCAAAGATTGTGAACGGAATTGATCCAAATTCCTTTGAAAAAACGTAATCTGCCCCCTACCAGCTGAGCTGGAATGAGGGCCGCACCTTCATGTGGACTTAGGAGCTGGCTTTGATTTTCTAAAAGGCTTGGATTTAGTCCAATGAATAGTCACTTGTGTGTGAGCACCAGAGTAGAGATATGTAACAAAATATACTTCTGTGCTGGATAAATATCTTGCGTAAGGGATTTTATCCCGCTTTACTCACCGACTCCTGAGGGCTATCCGGTTCTCCTCTGCCTGTAGTACTGTATTGGCCCGTCCACAGGGAGCACTCGTGCTTATTGCCAAAAGTTAAGCGTTGTGGGTAACCTCTCTGGCTCCTTTCTAGGCCTTCGTCGAGTGTCCGCTCCCCTCCTGGGCTCTCTCCAGTTTCGGCTGTGTAGCGTCTGACGTCACCCGGGACTCCGCTTCCGGTTAGCCCTCTGTTGTGAGTCGGATCTCCTCACGGCTATTGCTGCAGTGTAGGTGAGTGTGATTGTGGCTAACTCTCAACCGGTTACTCTGTGCCTGCTCGATCTCCAGATGAATATGCACTATAAATAATTTGAGCGGCACCAGGATCCAGTTGCTTGTAAAAACTGCTTTATTTTCAGTAGTGTGCAATCTTCAAACAAAGCAGGAGAACTTTCATGACAAACAGTGCCTAGACGAACTCACATGAAATGACAACTTGCTGACATGTTTCGGCCCTTATGGCCGTAATCTTAGCTAAAGTGTCTATCTTCCCTTTACCTTTTAAACACCTGTGCTCATAGTGATTGGTTAAAATTTAATTCAGTGGGTTGGTCTATTGTGGCACCTGCATTAACTATTTCCTTACTCTACTCAAAACTGTCAGCTTCGTGTTGCTTAAACCTCAATGAACCATGAACCATAAATATATACATATATACTTCTCCTCTGCTACATCACTAATAGTCTAAAGTAACTTCATTTATATTTATAATTAAATGATGGGACAAAAAGAGTTTGGATCCTATGTTGAACTTATGACTGGAATAGATAATAAAAATTGCCATATTGGCAAGATTAGTAACAGTTTCTATTACAGTATTCTATTTCATACTACAAGTTCAATCCAAAGTATATAGAGGATGTAGTGATATTTGTGTTCAAAACACAACGTAGAGAGACAAAAGACAAAAGACTAATAAGAGAGGCGCTCTGGACACACAGGAACCATTTGGCTTATTCCCAAAAGTTTATCAAATCAAATTCAGAATTCAACCCTAAGGGAACCCTGGTTTTCAGCCTGTGTATCCAGAACACCTCTCTCGTAGCTAGCAATTATCTCTATTACCCCCTCAACATAGGATCCAAACTCTTTTTGTCACATCATTTAATATAATTATATTATTATATTTAATTATAAATATAAATGAAGTTACTTTAGACTATTAGTGATGTAGCAGAGGAGAAGTATATATGTATATAAGGGCCGAAACATGTCAGCAAGTTGTCATTTCATGTGAGTTCGTCTAGGCACTGTTTGTCACGAAAGTTCTCCTGCTTTGTTTGAAGATTGCACACTACTGAAAATAAAGCAGTTTTTACAAGCAACTGGATCCTGGTGCCGCTTAAATTATTTATAGTGCATATTCATCTGGAGATCGAGCAGGCACAGAGTAACCGGTTGAGAGTTAGCCGCAATCACACTCACCTACACTGCAGCAATAGCCGTGGGGAGATCCGACTCACAACAGAGGGCTAACCGGAAGCGGAGTCCCGGGTGACGTCAGACGCTACACAGCCGAAACTGGAGAGAGCCCAGGAGGGGAGCAGACACTCGACGAATGCCTAGAAAGGAGCCAGAGAGGTTACCCACAACGCTTAACTTTTGGCAATAAGCACGAGTGCTCCCTGTGGACGGGCCAATACAGTACTACAGGCAGAGGAGAACCGGATAGCCCTCAGGAGTCGGTGAGTAAAGCGGGATAAAATCCCTTACGCAAGATATTTATCCAGCACAGAAGTATATTTTGTTACATATCTCTACTCTGGTGCTCACACACAAGTGACTATTCATTGACATTTCACAGTGGTTTCCTGTTGAAAGTGGTAGAGCACGGATTGTAATAGATTTGTATTGTGATTAGCGGGCAACTTAAAAACAGAGTGTGTGTATCATGGAAGCAATGGAGAATGACATTTCTACCAATGTTGTCGGCTTCTATTCATTGCAAACCTCTGATGAAAGGACATTTGACACTAGAGCGATTGAAAATGTTTTTTCGTCAGAATATTCTACTTTTACGCTAAGCAAATTATTTGAGCAAATGGAGATACTTTTGGATAAGGAAATTAGGCTCAAGTGGGACATCTGGACATTGCAGAAATATATAACCAATGGCATGATCCCAAGAGGACTGAGGGTTAATAAATTCCCCACATTCGTTGTAGAGGATGAGGATTTCATCAGAGTATGGAACAGTGTTCTCTCAGATTGCTCTCTAAAACTTATGGGAATGCTTATTGAATTCAAAACAAAATTGTTAAATTCTGTTTCTAAAGAAATTGACTTGCTTCAAATTGAATTGAATGTACGCAGTAATGATATATTGTTTGCTAAGTTTGATTCCATACTGAAAGTCTCTTTAGCTGAGTCTAAATCCTTAATAATGGAAATCAAGCATGATAAATACTTAAGAGATCTATCAGATTATGAAAATAATAAAATCTATATATGGAATAGGAAACAGAGAACCAGCTACAAAAGAGATAATGACCAAAAAGGAAAAAAGTCAGGGAGGAAAGCAAATAAGAGTCAGGGTAAAACTAAAAAGGTTACTTTTAATGAGAGTGAAGCTGAATCCTCTGGGGATTGTTCAACTTCAGGAGAGGAGGAAGACCCCAATAGTAGGGGGGATACATCCTCCAAGGCAGGAGATAGGTCACGCACACCATCAGGGCAAACTAAATTCTCTACTGACATTACCAACAGGTCAGCCATAGAATCTAGGGACCATGAGACTTCAGAGTTGGCACAGGTTTTTCCCAAAATATCAGGCGAGTCAGGAGGGGGGGAGGAGATACAAGAGGCAAGGGCATCTTAAAGGGTACACCTCCAGTACCCCTGCAACCATCCAAACCGCCCAGGAGAGGGAGATCAGGGACAAAATATGTGTAAATTCAGTAATTAACCTGTCAGTATATCCACTAAGTGATTTGGAAACCAAGGTCCTGAATTATGGTCTTAGATTTGTACCAACAGACACTTTTAACTTATTCCAAACTCTGGTGGATGTAAATAGGCTGATCAGGAATCTAACGATCAAAAAACATTTTGAACATCATGAGAATCCAACAACTAACGAATTGTATATGCCCCCAGATGGAATCAGAATAAATGATACAACAACATTAACTTTTCAGGAGGTATGTGATCTTGAAGCCCTAGAGGGATTGGACAGAGAGAATGTTTATTCACAGGATGAAGGGATTGAAAGCTCCATAAACAAAGGTCCTTCTCTCTCTGGGGCTTCAAGATTTTACCCGATACACACAAGAGGAAACATTTTAGAGAAATTTCAGTGTAGGGTAGAGCAAGACCTCACAAAATTAGCGTACACAGCAGATCTTAATATTGGAAACAAGAATTTAAACAAAGCAGAAACATTGGCACTTAGAGGCCTCAAAGAGAATCAAAACTTGGTCATCAGAGCATCTGACAAGGGAGGGTCTGTGGTTGTCATGGACAGATCTTTCTTTTTGAAGGAAGCAACACGACAGCTATCAGACCCTTCCCAATATATGAATCTAACATTTGATCCCACATTTAGATTCAAACAGGAATTATTAGATCTTATAGATGATGGGAAGGAAGCAGGTTTCTTAGATGAAAAGACCAGTGAGTATCTCATAGTGGATTATCCTGTTAAGCCCATTTTTAATTTCCTTCCGAAGGTACATAAATCCATCCAAGAGGTAAAAGGTCGTCCCATCATTAGCGGTATCGGCTCAATTCTAGAACCGATGTCACAATGGCTGGATGCTATATTGCAACCATTAGTACAGAACCTATCAAGCTACCTGAGAGACACTAAACAACTACTGATTGAAGTAGAGTCCCTCAGTTGGAGCGAGAGCTATAGTTGGGTTTCCCTGGATGTAACATCCCTGTACTCCAGCATTCCCCATAGTGCAGGTCTGGAGGCAATTGCATTTTTTCTAAAAAGAGCTACAAATTATAGTCCCCTATTTTGTCAATATATCCTCAGGGTAACGGAATTCCTCTTAACCTACAACTTTTTTGAGTTTGAAGGGGTCCATTACCTCCAGAGATGTGGGACTGCTATGGGGGCGAAGTTTGCGCCCTCATACGCCAACTTATTCATGGGTTGGTGGGAGCTGTCCCACATCTATGGGGGTGATTGTCCCTGGAAATCCAAGATAATATACTACAGAAGATATATAGATGATCTTCTAATCATCTGGGAAGGGCAAGAGATAGAACTGAAAGAATTCTTAAGAGATCTGAACAACAACACAACAGGTATTAAACTAACCCATGAGTTTGGGAAGACCCATATTAATTTTTTGGATGTAACTCTATTAGGAGAACAGGGAAAGATACACACAAAAGTGTACAGAAAACCAATTACAGGGAACACACTTCTTCACGCGAAGAGTAGTCACCCCAAAAGGGTATTCTATTCCGTGATGAAGGGTCAGTTCATACGGTTAAAGCGCAACTGCTCAACCCAGATAGAATACGAAAGACAATCTTTGGATCTAGAGAACCGCCTCTGCAGTAGGGGTTATGAGAGAAAGGAGGTTGCAAGAGTAAGAGAAACTATCTCTAGAAGGGAAAGGAAAGAGTTCCTTACTCAAAAGGATTCAGATTTGAAGAAATCAAATTTTGGAGAAATAACTTTTGTAACGAAGTATAGTGCACAATACCATCAGGTTTGCAATATTATACGCAAGCATTTTCGTATGCTAACAGCAGACGAGGGACTTGTAAAAATAGTGTCCAAAGGGTGCAGGTTTGCATATAGGAAGGGCATGACCATTGGCAATATGGTTGCGCCGACACAATTGAGGGCGAACCAAAGTTCCAGTTCATCTTGGCTAAGACACACTGGTGTCTATAAATGTAACTATGGCCCATGCATAGCATGTGGCTGTTTACAAGCAGGTGAGGGTTTCACCAGCACAGCCACAGGAGAACATTTCAGACACCATTCTTGTCTGAATTGCAGGTCAACGTATGTAGTTTACTTACTAACTTGCGAATCCTGTAATATTCAGTATACAGGTCTTACTACCAGGGAAGCAAGAGAGAGGATTCGGGAGCACATTACCCACATAAAAGCAGGCAAGCTCACAACCCCCCTAGTACAACACTTCAAAATTAAACATAACAAAAATGTAAGTTCATTAAAATGGACGGTTATTGAACAAGTGAGGTGTAAAAAAAGAGGGGGTAATAGAGATAATTGGCTAGCTAAGAGAGAGGTGTTCTGGATACACAGGCTGAAAACCAGGGTTCCCTTAGGGTTGAATTCTGAATTTGATTTGATAAACTTTTGGGAATAAGCCAAATGGTTCCTGTGTGTCCAGAGCGCCTCTCTTATTAGTCTTTTGTCTCTCTACTTTGTGTTTTGAACACAAATATCACTACATCCTCTATATACTTTGTTTGGATTGAACTTGTAGTATGAAATAGAATACTGTAATAGAAACTGTTACTAATCTTGCCAATATGGCAATTTTTATTATCTATTCCAGTCATAAGTTCAACATAGGATCCAAACTCTTTTTGTCACATCATTTAATTATAAATATAAATTAAGTTACTTTAGACTATTAGTGATGTAGCAGAGGAGAAGTATATATGTTTATATTTATGGTTCATGGTTCATTGAGGTTTAAGCAACACGAAGCTGACAGTTTTGAGTAGAGTAAGGAAATAGTTAATGCAGGTGCCACAATAGACCAACCCACTGAATTAAATTTTAACCAATCACTATGAGCACAGGTGTTTAAAAGGTAAAGGGAAGATAGACACTTTAGCTAAGATTACGGCCATAAGGGCCGAAACATGTCAGCAAGTTGTCATTTCATGTGAGTTCGTCTAGGCACTGTTTGTCACGAAAGTTCTCCTGCTTTGTTTCAAGATTGCACACTACTGAAAATAAAGCAGTTTTTACAAGCAACTGGATCCTGGTGCCGCTTAAATTATTTATAGTGCATATTGGATTTATTCCAGACTGGAGATGGTTTCCAAACTGATACCGCTCCTGAGGATGAAGGATCAGGCTTTTGTTCCTTGTTGTGACGAAAGGAACGAAAACGATTATTAGACCTAAATTTACCTTTAGATCTTTTATCCTGTGGTAAAAAAGTTCCTTTTCCCTCCAGTAACAGTTGAGATAATAGAATCCAACTGAGAACCAAATAATTTATTACCCTGGAAAGAAAGGGAAAGCAGAGTAGACTTAGAAGACATATCAGCATTCCAAGTTTTAAGCCATAAAGCTCTTCTAGCTAAAATAGCTAGAGACATATACCTGACATCAACTCTAATGATATCAAAGATGGCATCACAAATATAATTATTAGCATGTTGAAGAAGAAGAATAATGCTATGAGAATTATGATCTTTTACTTGTTGCGCTAAAGCTTCCAACCAAAAAGTTGAAGCTGCAGCAACATCCGCCAAAGATATAGCAGGTCTAAGAAGATTACCTGAACACAAGTAAGCTTTTCTTAGAAAGGATTCAATTTTCCTATCTAAAGGATCCTTAAAGGAAGTACCATCTGCCGTAGGAATGGTAGTACGCTTAGCAAGACAGCCCCATCAACCTTAGGGATTTTGTCCCAAAATTCTAATCTGTCAGATGGTACAGGATATAATTGCTTAAAACGTTTAGAAGGAGTAAATGAATTACCCAAATTATTCCATTCCCTGGAAATTACTTCAGAAATAGCACCAGGAACAGGAAAAACTTCTGGAATAACTACAGGAGATTTAAAAACCTTATCTAAACGTTTAGATTTAGTATCAAGAGGACCAGAATCCTCAATTTCTAATGCAATTAGGACTTCTTTAAGTAAAGAACGAATAAATTCCATTTTAAATAGATATGAAGATTTATCAGCATCAACCTCTGAGACAGAATCCTCTGAACCAGAAGAGCCATTATCAGAATCAGAATGATGATGTTCATTTAAAAATTCATCTGAAAAATGAGAAGTTTTAAAAGACTTTTTACGTTTACTAGAAGGAGGAATAACAGACATAGCCTTCTTAATGGATTTAGAAACAAAATCTCTTATGTTATCAGGAACACTCTGAGTATTAGATGTTGATGGAACAGCAACAGGTAATGTAACTTTACTAAAGGAAATATTATCTGCATTAACAAGTTTGTCATGACATTCAATACAAACAACAGCTGGAGGAACAGCTACCAAAAGTTTACAGCAGATACACTTAGCTTTGGTAGCTCCAGCAACAGGCAGCGATTTTCCAGAAGTATCTTCTGACTCAGCTTCAACATGGGACATCTTGCAATATGTAATAGAAAAAACAACATATAAAGCAAAATTGATCAAATTCCTTAAATGACAGTTTCAGGAATGGGAAAAAATGCCAGTGAACAAGCTTCTAGCAACCAG
This sequence comes from Bombina bombina, assembly GCF_027579735.1. Lineage (NCBI taxonomy): Eukaryota > Metazoa > Chordata > Amphibia > Anura > Bombinatoridae > Bombina > Bombina bombina. Next base: position 361,762,833 of record NC_069502.1, read on the forward strand.
AAGCAATAAAAAAATGAGACTTAAATAATGTGGAGACAAAAGTGACGCCCATATTTTTTAGCGCCAAATAAGACGCCCACATTATTTGGCGCCTAAATGCTTTTGGCGCCAAAAATGACGCCACATCCGGAACGCCGACATTTTTGGCGCAAAAGAACGTAAAAAATGACGCAACTTCCGGCGACACGTATGATGCCGGAAACAGAAAAAAAATGTTTGCGCCAAAAAAGTCCGCGCCAAGAATGACGCAATAAAATGAAGCATTTTCAGCCCCCGCGAGCCTAACAGCCCACAGGGAAAGTCAAATTTTAAGGTAAGAAAAAATTGTTTTATTCAAATGCATTATCCCAAATATGAAACTGACTGTCTGAAAATAAGGAATGTTGAACATCCTGAGTCAAGGCAAATAAATGTTTGAATACATATATTTAGAACTTTATATAAAAGTGCCCAACCATAGCTTAGAGTGTCACAGAAAATAAGACTTACTTACCCCAGGACACTCATCTACATGTTGTAGAAAGCCAAACCAGTACTGAAACGAAAATCAGCAGAGGTAATGGTATATATAAGAGTATATCGTCGATCTGAAAAGGGAGGTAAGAGATGAATCTCTACGACCGATAACAGAGAACCTATGAAATAGACCCCGTAGAAGGAGATCATTGAATTCAAATAGGCAATACTCTCCTCACATCCCTCTGACATTCACTGCACGCTGAGAGGAAAACAGGGCTCCAAACTGTTGCAGAGCGCATATCAACGTAGAATCTAGCACAAACTTACTTCACCACCTCCATAGGAGGCAAAGTTTGTAAAACTGATTTGTGGGTGTGGTGAGGGGTGTATTTGTAGGCATTTTGAGGTTTGGGAAACTTTGCCCCTCCTGGTAGGAATGTATATCCCATAAGTCACTAGCTCATGGACTCTTGCTAATTACATGAAAGAAATAAGCAAAATGAATTACATAGGTAAGATGCTTGGAGCAGCCAACTCTACTCCCACCCCCCTTATCAGTGTTTACACAGAGGCATTGTATTTCAACTGAGTTCACAGCTTCTAGGCATGCTCAGCAGATAATCCCTATGCATTTTTGCATTATACCAAAAACAACAATAGATAAAGATAGAGTCACAGAAGGAAATGTGTGGGGGGAGTTAGAGCTTTACAATTCAGAAACTAAAAAGAAAGGGTTAATGGAGAGGCACTGCAGTATACATTTGCAGGTAAAGTAATTAAAATACATAGTATATTTAGCCTCTATCCCAACTTGTTTTATGTCCCTTTAACTATGGCACAGATTAAATAATCAGATCATCCATCAGCTGGATTATTTCACCTGTGCTCTAGCTAAGATATAATGAAAATCTGGTCTTTTAAGGGTCCTGAGGACTGGAGTTGGGAAACAATGACCTAAAGTATGCCATTAGCACTGATATACAGGAAGAAATAAAGTTGGCAGGTAAATGGCATGTGCATTTTATGAGCAGCAACTGAAAATGTTTTCAATAAATTTGAAAAAAGTGTCACAAATAATGAAAGTTATATAAAAGGTTAAAAAAAATCATATTTTATTATTTGTATTAGGTGTTCATCTACAGTTGTTAACACTTGCACAAAGACTATAATCACACCAGATTTCAATGCACACTGACCTACAATGCAAAAGCATATACAATTTATACAAAAAGTAAGACTGATTCACACTTACCCTTCCTTTATTTAATGTCTCCTGTGCTTCTAATTTATATACAAGAAAATCTGTGGAGAAACAGACAAACATCTCAACTGAGATAACATTCTGTGGTGCAGAGATAATGGTTATGCACATCTGCAATTAAAGCCATTAGTAAATGGTTTTGTATGAATAAAACAGTGCGATATTAAGAAAGCAGAATGTATAGGCCAGAATGTTGTGAAGAATGCGGCACTGCATGCGTATGAATACGTAGCTATATATTTGTTGATGTTTTACTTACAAAACTGGTGATGTTAAATCTATCTATCTATAGTTTATCTCTCTATATCTAGACATCCATCTATCCATCGCTGGTTATTTTACAAAGCCTATTATTCGGATTTCAGTAATAAGCGTGATATCTTCTGCACCATTGGACAAACCGAACCATGAACACAAGAAGCATGTAGAAACATTCTTGCGTTTAAAAGTACCCAACTGGTAACATTTGCTAAACATGCAAGGAAGAGCCAGTGGCTGCCTTGCACAGATGGACAACAATAACTTGTTATTCATGCCCCATGATGTAGTCCTTGTTCTAACACAATGAGCTCTCAGGCTTCTTCCTGAGCCGATAGGTTTAAGGGTACCAAGGATAACTATACCTTTTTAGAAGAGACTGTCAAAATTCCTGCTGCTCCAGATCCAGTATTTAATGCTATACCCCATCTCAAGCCTATGAAACAGTGCCTCCTGTCTGTTCTATGATTTGGACAGAATGAAAAAATAGCAGTCTAGGAATCCATATTCTGTAAATACACTCTTCAATTCTTTTGTTGCTAAGTCTTTTTTGAGCTTTCTTGCTACATAAATTTAAACCCTATTGTAAGTCAAATGTGAGTGACCCACACAAATTATTAATTGTATTTTTCAGAAGGTCCAGCAGATTCACAATATGCCATTATTACATTTATAATTCATGGCATATGAATAGCTTTGGCAAAAACTGTAAAAAAAAGAAAATAATCGTTTTTTTCTTGCAAGGTGTTCACTGTTGCCACAGTGATCATCTGACTATACAGACAAAATTCATATATTTTTTTAAGAGAGGGACTTCTCTACAGGAAAATAAACTTTATCAGGGGTATGTAGACATACCAATTTTTTTTTTTACTGTGCATATGTTGTTACATCCCCAAGCCAATCCACATGTGTTTCTTTACTTTATTTTTTAAAAGTTCTGCTTTCTATTTCTGCTCCAAGAAGATTAAACAACGGCAAACACCCTATTAGAGGCCAACCCTCGGCCAATATTGTCAGCCCAGTGGGATAACAACTGGAGCCTACAAGGAAGCATCAGATGTCCCAGCAGACAAGAAGGGACCCGTCAGAAAACCTCAAACTAAAGCCTCAGGATGATATTAATACCTCATAAGATCAGAAAACCCCCGCCCCCCAAAGGGACACGCGGGAGAACCAAACCCATAGGTTAAGCAGATCCGTCCATACCCTTTCCAGGCAAGAGACATGGTCCTAAGCCGGAGTCCTCGAAAAAACTGAACCGATCCGAAGATCTGAAGCCCCTAAGGAACCCATAAGCTGCCTCCTATGGTTAGGAGCACACCCAGACAGAGCCTTCCGCCATCTAAAGTCCTGAGATGTAAAGTGCCTAGCAACATCCACAAACCCAAGAGTTTGAAAAGAACTCCCGACCGGTTTAGGAAAGGACCACCAGTACCCTTGGATCACAAGGTAATCCATGTAGATAGGACTGACAACCTGACCCCATGCTGAAAGGCTAAATAGTCAGTTTCCTGACCTCAGACAGGCGAAAAGACTGAAACTGACCCCAGGCGACCTACCCTCCAGCCCAAATAATATTGACAGGTAGCACACGAGAGTCAAAAGACCATGGTATGACAAGGGGCAATTCTTATCTGGAGAAGACGACAGTCTCCAGAAATCCCTGCAGAATCGGTCTCCCGACATCCTTGAAATGGAATAACAATGGGAGCCTCGCAGCTCCTGGTAGAACGGCAAGGAGACCCTTGCACTCCACGCACTAGAGCAAACGAAACACTGAGACAAAGAAGGACATGTCCACTCTTCCATAACAAATTACCCAACCCAAGACGGGAGGGAAGAAAACATCGTCACCATAAAAGGAATGCGACTAGGCTACAAAAGTAATCATCCGGAGATACCGCAAGTGAAGACACAAATCGTCCACTATTCAGATACTAAACCTATGGAAATCAATCACATCTCCAAACTTCCAAAGGAATGGAATCCCACGGTTCAGAGTCCCCAGGTACCCTAGAAACCACGATGACATCTGAAAAAGTCAGACACGCATCTCAAGCAATATCGCCAGGAAAAAAAAAACATAATTTATGTAAGAACTTACCTGATAAATTCATTTCTTTCATATTAGCAAGAGTCCATGAGCTAGTGACGTATGGGATATACATTCCTACCAGGAGGGGCAAAGTTTCCCAAGCCTCAAAATGCCTATAAATACACCCCTCACCACACCCACAATTCAGCTTAACGAATAGCCAAGAAGTGGGGTGATAAGAAAAAAGTGCGAAAGCATATAAAATAAGGAATTGGAATAATTGTGCTTTATACAAAAAAATCATAACCACCACAAAAAAAGGGCGGGCCTCATGGACTCTTGCTAATATGAAAGAAATGAATTTATCAGGTAAGTTCTTACATAAATTATGTTTTCTTTCATGTAATTAGCAAGAGTCCATGAGCTAGTGACGTATGGGATAATGACTACCCAAGATGTGGATCTTTCCACGCAAGAGTCACTAGAGAGGGAGGAATAAAATAAAGACAGCCAATTCCTGCTGAAAATAATCCACACCCAAAATAAAGTTTAATGAAAAACATAAACAGAAGATTCAAACTGAAACCGCTGCCTGAAGTACTTTTCTACCAAAAACTGCTTCAGAAGAAGAAAATACATCAAAATGGTAGAATTTAGTAAAAGTATGCAAAGAGGACCAAGTTGCTGCTTTGCAAATCTGATCAACCGAAGCTTCATTCCTAAACGCCCAGGAAGTAGAAACTGACCTAGTAGAATGAGCTGTAATCCTTTGAGGCGGAGATTTACCCGACTCGACATAGGCATGATGAATTAAAGATTTCAACCAAGATGCCAAAGAAATGGCAGAAGCTTTCTGGCCTTTTCTAGAACCGGAAAAGATAACAAATAGACTAGAAGTCTTTCGGAAAGACTTAGTAGCTTCAACATAATATTTCAAAGCTCTAACAACATCCAAAGAATGCATCGATTTCTCCTTAGAATTCTTAGGATTAGGACATAATGAAGGAACCACAATTTCTCTACTAATGTTGTTGGAATTCACAACTTTAGGTAAAAATTCAAAAGAAGTTCGCAACACCGCCTTATCCTGATGAAAAATCAGAAAAGGAGACTCACAAGAAAGAGCAGATAATTCAGAGACTCTTCTGGCAGAAGAGATCACCAAAAGGAACAAAACTTTCCAAGAAAGTAATTTAATGTCCAATGAATGCATAGGTTCAAACGGAGGAGCTTGAAGAGCCCCCAGAACCAAATTCAAACTCCAAGGAGGAGAAATTGACTTAATGACAGGTTTTATACGAACCAAAGCTTGTACAAAACAATGAATATCAGGAAGATTAGCAATCTTTCTGTGAAAAAGAACAGAAAGAGCAGAGATTTGTCCTTTCAAAGAACTTGCGGATAAACCTTTATCTAAACCATCCTGAAGAAACTGTAAAATTCTCGGAATTCTAAAAGAATGCCAAGAAAAATGATGAGAAAGACACCAAGAAATATAAGTCTTCCAGACTCTATAATATATCTCTCTGGATACAGATTTACGAGCCTGTAACATAGTATTAATCACAGAGTCAGAGAAACCTCTTTGACTAAGAATCAAGCGTTCAATCTCCATACCTTTAAATTTAAGGATTTGAGATCCTGATGGAAAAAAGGACCTTGCGACAGAAGGTCTGGTCTTAGCGGAAGAGTCCACGGATGGCAAGAGGCCATCCGGACAAGATCCGCATACCAAAACCTGTGAGGCCATGCCGGAGCTATCAGCAGAACAAACGAGCATTCCTTCAGAATCTTGGAGATTACTCTTGGAAGAAGAACTAGAGGCGGAAAGATATAGGCAGGATGATACTTCCAAGGAAGTGATAATGCATCCACTGCTTCCGCCTGAGGATCCCGGGATCTGGACAGATACCTGGGAAGTTTCTTGTTTAGATGAGACGCCATCAGATCTATTTCTGGAAGCTCCCACATTTGAACAATCTAAAGAAATACCTCTGGGTGAAGAGACCATTCGCCCGGATGCAACGTTTGGCGACTGAGATAATCCGCTTCCCAATTGTCTATACCTGGGATATGAACCGCAGAGATTAGACAGGAGCTGGATTCCGCCCAAACCAGAATTCGAGATACTTCTTTCATAGCCAGAGGACTGTGAGTCCCTCCTTGATGATTGATGTATGCCACAGTTGTGACATTGTCTGTCTGAAAACAAATGAACGATTTTCTCTTCAGAAGAGGCCAAGACTGAAGAGCTCTGAAAATTGCACGGAGTTCCAAAATATTGATCGGTATTCTCACCTCCTGAGATTCCCAAACTCCTTGTGCCGTCAGAGATCCCCACACAGCTCCCCAACCTGTGAGACTTGCATCTGTTGAAATTACAGTCCAGGTCGGAAGCACAAAAGAAGCCCCCTGAATTAAACGATGGTGATCTGTCCACCACGTTAGAGAGTGTCGTACAATCGGTTTTAAAGATATTAATTGAGATATCTTTGTGTAGTCCCTGCACCATTGATTCAGCATACAGAGATGAAGAGGTCGCATGTGAAAACGAGCAAAGGGGATCGCGTCCGATGCAGCAGTCATAAGACCTAGAATTTCCATGCATAAGGCAACAGAAGGGAATGATTGTGACTGAAGGTTTCGACAAGCTGAAATCAATTTTAGACGTCTCTTGTCTGTCAAAGACAGAGTCATGGACACTGAATCTATCTGGAAACCCAGAAAGGTTACCCTTGTCTGAGGAATCAATGAACTTTTTAGTGAATTGATCCTCCAACCATGATCTTGAAGAAACAACACAAGTCGATTCGTATGAGATTCTGCTAAATGTAAAGACTGAGCAAGTACCAAGATATCGTCCAAATAAGGAAATACCACAATACCCTGTTCTCTGATTACAGACAGAAGGGCACCGAGAACCTTTGTAAAAATTCTTTGAGCTGTAGCTAGGCCAAACGGCAGAGCCACAAACTGGTAATGCTTGTCCAGAAAAGAGAATCTCAGGAACTGATAATGATCTGGATGAATCGGAATATGCAGATATGCATCCTGTAAATCTATTGTGGACATATAATGCCCTTGCTGAACAAAAGGCAGGATAGTCCTTACAGTTACCATTTTGAACGTTGGTATCCTTACATAACGATTCAATATTTTTAGATCCAGAACTGGTCTGAAGGAATTCTCCTTCTTTGGTACAATGAAGAGATTTGAATAAAACCCCATCCCCTGTTCCAGAACTGGAACTGGCATAATTACTCCAGCCAACTCTAGATCTGAAACACAATTCAGAAATGCTTGAGCTTTCACTGGATTTACTGGGACACGGGAAAGAAAAAATCTCTTTGCAGGAGGTCTCATCTTGAAACCAATTCTGTACCCTTCTGAAACAATGTTCTGAATCCAAAGATTGTGAACAGAATTGATCCAAATTTCTTTGAAAAAACGTAACCTGCCCCCTACCAGCTGAGCTGGAATGAGGGCCACACCTTCATGTGAACTTAGAAGCTGGCTTTGCTTTTCTAGAAGGCTTGGATTTATTCCAGACTGGAGATGGTTTCCAAACTGAAACTGCTCCTGAGGATGAAGGATCAGGCTTTTGTTCTTTGTTGAAACGAAAGGAACGAAAACGATTATTAGCCCTGTTTTTACCCTTAGATTTTTTATCCTGTGGTAAAAAAGTTCCTTTCCCACCAGTAACAGTTGAGATAATAGAATCCAACTGAGAACCAAATAATTTGTTACCCTGGAAAGAAATGGAAAGTAGAGTTGATTTAGAAGCCATATCAGCATTCCAAGTTTTAAGCCATAAAACTCTTCTAGCTAAAATAGCTAGAGACATAAACCTGACATCAACTCTGATAATATCAAAAATGGCATCACAGATAAAATTATTAGCATGTTGAAGAAGAATAATAATATTATGAGAATCATGATCTGTTACTTGTTGCGCTAAAGTTTCCAACCAAAAAGTTGAAGCTGCAGCAAAATCAGCCAATGATATAGCAGGTCTAAGAAGATTACCTGAACACAGATAAGCTTTTCTTAGAAAGGATTCAATTTTCCTATCTAAAGGATCCTTAAACGAAGTACCATCCGACGTAGGAATAGTAGTACGTTTAGCAAGGGTAGAAATAGCCCCATCAACTCTAGGGATTTTGTCCCAAAATTCTAATCTGTCAGACGGCACAGGATATAATTGCTTAAAACGTTTAGAAGGAGTAAATGAATTACCCAATTTATCCCATTCTCTGGAAATTACTTCAGAAATAGCACTAGGAACAGGAAAAACGTCTGGAATAACCACAGGAGATTTAAAGACCTTATCTAAACGTTTAGAATTATTATCAAGAGGACCAGAATCCTCAATTTCTAAAGCAATTAGTACTTCTTTAAGTAAAGAACGAATAAATTCCATTTTAAATAAATATGAAGATTTATCAGCATCAATCTCTGAAACAGAATCCTCTGAACCAGAAGAGTCATCAGAATCAGAATGATGATGTTCATTTAAAAATTCATCTGTATAAAGAGAAGTTTTAAAAGATTTTTTATGTTTACTAGAAGGAGGAATAACAGACATAGCCTTCTTGATGGATTCAGAAACAAAATCTCTTATGTTATCAGGAACATTCTGAACATTAGATGTTGATGGAACTGCAACAGGTAATGGTACATTACTAAAGGAAATATTATCTGCATTAACAAGTTTGTCATGACAATTAATACAAACAACAGCTGGAGGAATAGCTACCAAAAGATTACAGCAGATACACTTAGCTTTGGTAGATCCAGCACCAGACAGCGATTTTCCTGAAGTATCTTCTGACTCAGATGCAACGTGAGACATCTTGCAATATGTAAGAGAAAAAACAACATATAAAGCAAAATTGATCAAATTCCTTAAATGACAGTTTCAGGAATGGGAAAAAATGCCAATGAACAAGCTTCTAGCAACCAGAAGCAAAGAAAAATGAGACTTAAATAATGTGGAGACAAAAACGACGCCCATATTTTTTAGCGCCAAATAAGACGCCCACATTATTTGGCGCCTAAATGCTTTTTGGCGCCAAAAATGACGCCACATCCGGAACGCCGACATCTTTGGCGCAAAAGAACGTCAAAAATGACGCAACTTCCGGCGACACGTATGACGCCGGAAACAGAAAAGATTTTTTGCGCCAAAAAAGTCTGCGCCAAGAATGACGCAATAAAATGAAGCATTTTCAGCCCCCGCGAGCCTAACAGCCCACAGGGAAAAAAAGTCAAATTTTTAAGGTAAGAAAAATAATTGATTCAAATGCATTATCCCAAATATGAAACTGACTGTCTGAAAATAAGGAATGTTGAACATCCTAAGTCAAGGCAAATAAATGTTTGAATACATATATTTAGAACTTTATAAACAAAGTGCCCAACCATAGCTTAGAGTGTCACAGAAAATAAGACTTACTTACCCCAGGACACTCATCTACATGTTTGTAGAAAGCCAAACCAGTACTGAAACGAGAATCAGCAGAGGTAATGGTATATAAATAAGAGTATATCGTCGATCTGAAAAGGGAGGTAAGAGATGAATCTCTACGACCGATAACAGAGAACCTATGAAATAGACCCCGTAGAAGGAGATCACTGCATTCAAAATAGGCAATACTCTCCTCACATCCCTCTGACATTCACTGCATGCTGAGAGGAAAACCGGGCTCCAACCTGCTGCGGAGCGCATATCAACGTAGAATCTAGCACAAACTTACTTCACCACCTCCATAGGAGGCAAAGTTTGTAAAACTGAATTGTGGGTGTGGTGAGGGGTGTATTTATAGGCATTTTGAGGTTTGGGAAACTTTGCCCCTCCTGGTAGGAATGTATATCCCATACGTCACTAGCTCATGGACTCTTGCTAATTACATGAAAGAAAACAACTTATATTGGAGCACACAACCTTCCTGCAAGAAGCTTTAGATCTACGCCCCAGGCCCCAAACTTTGTAGTAGGATCCAAGTCCAGAATCCATAACACTAGGACATAAGAGACACCTCTTTTTTTCTTAAAGCCGACAAGCTAATCAGTACCACAAGGATGACATGAACCCAAGAAAAAGTAAACAGCGCCCGACCAGTACCTTCCTGGTACAAAAGCACCCCAGATCTGTCAAAGGCCCAAGAAAAATCGACCCGAAGGCTCAATAATATGACTAGAAACATAACCTCGGACTTAACCAAAGTGCGCAACTTCTGAGGAAGTGCCCATGCGACCACAAAATCGCAAGTATCGGTACCAGAGAAAGTACGTTCTCAACGAAAGTTATATCAGCCATGAGTTTTATACAAATTAAATCAAATACATCCTATCCGGATCTAAATTAAAAGTAAGGCAGCATCTGCGGGTGAACGCCCAAGGGAAAAAAAGGGTATACCCAACTGGACCAGCCGATCAGAAGGCCCCCTTCATCCAAGCTCAGAACAGGAAATGATACATAAAATAAAGAAAAAACAGAGATGACAAGGAGATTAGCTACATCCCCAACCATCTATCCAGGTTGCCATCCGGCATCTAAGGCCTCGAATCCCTAGGCCCACTAGGACTGGGATCCTCTAGCAATGCCAAAAACTCTATGTTTCTATAATAAACTTCCTCAAGAGGTAGTAGCAACAAACACTGTGGGGGACTTTAAAAATGCATGGGACAAGCATAGGGCTATCCTACGAACTAGATAAGTTTATACTGTTAGGTAAGGTCGGGCAGACTTGCTGGGCCTATGGCTCTTATCTGCCGTCAATATCTATGTTTCTATGTTTCTATGTCTCAGTAGGACACGAAGACGTGCCAACCTATAGCGGAAGGCAAAATTATCCCTTGCCGGATCGACAAACGACTCTGGCCCCAAGGTTGGGGCCCCTGAAGCCTCAGTGGCCCCCGCTTCCCCAGGAGGCCGAACTGAATTGGACAAACCCCCGCCCTGCGGGCCCTGGTTGATAGAACAAGAAGAGTATCTTAGAAAGATTTCACTTGGGAGATACAAATGCGCCAAGGCCGCAGATATGGCAATGCAGAACCGTGCTGTAACCTCTGGAGGAAACAGTCCACCTTCCGGAGGAGTAAAGACCAAAGGGACATCTGCTTGAGTAGCAAAGGGAGTTTCTGGGACATGCACCTCGCAGGATGTCATGATACAATCATGTGCAGTAGTTGATACCTGGATTGGCTACCCAGCAGAGGTGGTATTGTCTCATCCTGGAAAATGTTAAGGTGAACTGTTATTTCTTTGTGTGAAATCTGTATTTCGAGAAGCTGTAAGACGAGACCCCCCCTCCTCCCTTCCTTCTCCCTCCTTAGCCCTGTGTGTAGGAATACAAAAAGCTCCTCCCCTACTGGGAGCTAAGACTTGCTTGCATTGGCTGCACTCGTCGTAAATTATAACCAGGGCGTTGTCTTTGACAAGACAAAGAAAGTTTAGTTTTTAAGGATGTAACAGGAAGACTTGAGGGAGAACTGCCCTGGGGACCAAAGCCATCAACATCATTATCAGCAGCTCTCCATATATCTAAAGGAATGTGATAATAAGTAAGATTTTGTGTTTCTATTTTATGTCCCCTATTCTTTTTAAAGAATTGTAGCTTTGCAATTGTATTTTATTTTGAATGTCTTTATAATTTTGCACTGTGTAACCTGTATTGATATTTTTGTTATTAAACACATAGATAATCCCATTCTGTCTTTTGGGCTCTAATATCCAAATTCACACTCCTGTTGAGACAAGGTTAAAGGTACGTTATCCAATTGTTAAATTGTGTGAGTGTTTAGGGGTTCCCAAGACGCCCCCTTTAATTTAAACGTGTTGGTGGTGGCGGAAGGGAAATTGTTAATTAGAGCAGCGTGGGCAAGATTTGGGGTTAATGAGGTGTTCCTTTTAAGGTCCTTTTGCACAGTTGCAAGGTTAATGGAACCAGAGCTGTGTGCCATTAACCCATTCATGCCCACACTCCTGTATTGTGACATTGAGAAGGTTTGATTCGTCACAAACTGGCTGGCAGAGGTGGGGATACTTAGAGTTTTTTATTGCTATTTGGATAGTACTAAAAGAAATTGCATGTTTGTGTGTAATTTCCCAAAGACAGAACTCAGTGCCTAATTAGAGAGACATACAGTGCAAAGAAGCAGTTCTTTTTCCCTTCCTCTTGTTGTTTGTTGCTACGCTCAGTATGGAAGAATATAGGAGAATGCCTGAATGGTCTCTGGAGTTTCTTTGCAAGAAAAGAGGAATTACTATTCTTGGCAAAGGGAAAGAACAGCTGATACTGAAATTGCTGGAGGCAGAGGGCCTCACAATAGAGTTTGAAACATTCACAGAAAGGGTTACTGTGGAAGCTGTAACTCAAGACCTGGTACCCAACACTGTTGACCCTCCTGTAGCCTAAAACAGTGGCAGAGGCTGCAGATCTGGCTAATGATTATGCCAACAACAGAGCACCTGAAACAAGGCAGGCAGCTATTCAAGCTGTGTCTCCTAAGTGGAAAAGAGAAAACAAGGTAGCAGAGAGACCATCTCATCTACACCCTACAGCCAGAGGGGCAGGGGCCACACCGGGACAGGGGGATACCCGCCAGTGTTTCACTTGTAACCAGATGGGGCATCTGAGTTTCACCTGCCCAGAAAAGAAGAAGCCTGAGGGTGGGAATGTGGCTGGGGGACCAGCATCTGTTTTGTTTGTGGGTGGGTTCCCAAGGCAAAAGCGGAGAGATAACCTACAGAGGGTATCTGTGGGTGACCAGGTGGCACCAGGACTCAGGGATAGTGGAGCTTCGGTTACCTTGGTGCATCCTGAAATGGTAAAGCCAGAGAACATTATACCAGGGAGGACTATGTCCATTAGAGGAATTGGGGGAGTTTGCCCTGCAGTGTCTGTGGCACGAGTGTACCTTGATTGGGGTTTCAGAAAAAGTTTGCGGGAGGTGGGGATCTCTGCGGATATCCCTGTTGGTGTTTTGCTGGGCGATGATTTGGGCCAGATGCGTTGTCAGTACGTCCCAGAAGACAACACCTGAAACCTGGAAGGGCCAGTAGAGGGCCCTGCACCAACTGAGGGACCCAGAGGGGAAGCTAGGGATGGACACATCGCTAGCTACACCAGAGCTGGAGGTATCCCACCAAAGGATAAAGGATGATTCCCTTGAACCTGATTGCTGGGAGGGGGGCTGAGGGTTAATGCAGCTCTGCCTTTGTGTACACTAGTAATGTCTTGTTCTGATGAAGAGGGATGTATTGAAAATGTTTGTAACAATGTTGCTTCTACTGAACCTGGGCGCTGGGAGGGAGAGCCTAGGGTTAATGAGGATTTACCTGAACCTGTACCAGTACTGTATTGTGCCAGTGAAAAGGGTTATACTGCCATTGATTGTGACAAAGGGATGCCTGATGCAGTGTGTGGGAATGTGAGAGAGCAGCAGGGCTGGGCAGAAGGGCAGACTGAGTGTGTATACCCTTATGTGCTAGAACCAGCATTGCATATGCAAGGAGGAGTGAATGGCATGGCTGGTGTAGGGGCAAGAGTACATCCTGCCCTGTTACAGAGAGTAAAACAGGATGGGACCCTGGGTGTGGCTGTGGACCTCCCCTACAGGAATGGCAGATGTGAAAAAGAGGGGGAGGGAGATGTAGCTGCAGTGACTAATGAACCTGCTACTCCTACAGAGCATATTGGGGTAGGTGTGAACATTGGAGTATCTGACCTGAGAATAGCAAGAATTTCTCTTAGTCCCCTAGTGAGTTACCCTGAGGGGGTGCTAGATCCCTTTATGAGTGAGAGCGAGTGTGTGATATCTTGCAAGGAAATGTCCTCCACAAGAAAAATTGTGTCAGCTGATGCTAACCGTTAGAGTGGGCAAATGAATGCAGAGAGTGCACAGAAAGGGCAGATCTGGTCTTATGAACGAGGAAAGACTAGGGTTTAGGTTGACATAGGGGATCAGCGTGGGTTGACCCCCTATTTCCACCATTTTAAAAGGGGAGGTGTCATGATACAATCATGTGGAGTAGTTGATACCTGGATTGGCTACCCAGCAGAGGTGGTATTGTCTCAGCCTGGAAAAGGTTAAGGTGAACTGTTATTTCTTTGTGTGAAATCTGTATTCAGAGAAGCTGTAAGACAAGACCCCCCCCCTCCTTCCTTCCCTTCCCCTCCCCCCTTCCTTCTCCCTTCTTAGCCCTGTGTTTAGGAATGCAAAAAGCTCCTCCCCTTCTGGGAGCTAAGACTAGCTTGCATTGGCTGCACTCGTAAATTATAACCAGGGCATTGTCTTTGACAAGACAAAGAAAGTTTAGTTTTTAAGGATGTAACAGGAAGACTTGAGGGAGAACTGCCCTGAGGACTAAAGCCATCAACATCATTATCAGCAGCTCTCCACATATCTAAAGGAATTTGATAATAAGTAAGATATTGTATTTCTATTTAATGTCCCCCTATTCTTTCTATTTTATGTCCCCCTATTCTTTTAAAATAATTGTAGCTTTGCCATTGTATGTTATTTTGAATGTCTTTATAATTTTGCACTGTGTAACCTGTATTGATATTTTTCTTATTAAACACATAGAAAATCCCAATCTGGCTCTAATATACAAATTCACACTCCTGTTAAGACAAGGTTAAAGGCATGTTATCTAATTGTTAAATTGTGTGAGTGTTTAGGGGTTCCCAATTTAAACGTGTTGGTGGTGGCAGCAGGGAAATTGTTAATTAGAGCAGTGTGGACAAGATTTGGGGTTAATGAGGTGTCCCTTTTAAGGTCCTTTTGCAGAGTTGCAAGGTTAAGGGAACCAGAGATGTGTGCCATTAACCCCTTCATGCCCACACTCCTCTATTGTGACGTTGAGAAGGTTTGATTCGTCACACAGGACCTAGCATCCTCAGGGGCGGATGGCTCAACACACTCTGAGGAACCTGAATCGGGAGAAGAGAGTACTCTGGAACAGCAATCAGAACATAACTGATGGGCATGGATAACCAAGGCCATTTCATATTCATCACAAGACGCATTCTCAGCATCAAAGACGTCCATGTCTAAAAAGTCAGAATCAACCATCATGGGATTACAAAAATGACAAACGGTAACTGACACCTTCTTTACACCCCCAATGGCTGGGGCACTCACCACCTCCATTGAACCAGACAACCCACAAACAGACTCTCTCTGTCGCCACACGGTCAGCATACTGAAGTGAAAAAGCAACGTAACTGTACCCAGTCACGAGGTGCACCTTGCAAGTCATAAAATAGCATGCAAATCTAAATGACGATAAGGCTGCTAATGTTCCAAAAAGCCATGAGTCTAAAGTATTACTACACATCAGCAGATAGAACCACATAACAAACATGATTAAAGTCCCCCCTATTCAATAACCCCCCCTTAGGGGATATTAACCCATAATTCCTTATTTTAAGATAAAAGGAGTTCCACTGGGACACTACCTTTCCGTTAACATCACATTTACATAATGAAGGAAAATTAAATGATCTTACCGGAATCTACGCCGTGGACCAGGAACCCGGCCCTTCAAGTGTGACAGATAGTAGCCTCGCTTCTGACATGGACTTGAGTGAACAAAGGCAGGCAGCGAAACTCGTCAATGCTGATTGCCAAGGAGCTGTTAATATGAGTCGGGATGGTTTCGCAGAAAAACTCTCCCTGCATCTCCGGACTTCAACTTTCATCCATGCTCTCACTGAGAGGCTGACAGGACTACTTAAAACTCCAGTCCCATTTCGAAGAGTACTACCCTCCATAAGAGACTTAACTCAAACTTCTGACACTTCTCTGCCAACCTCCTGTGACGAAAGGCAAAGAATGACTTGGGAATGAGGGAAGTGGGGGAGAGATATTTGAAGCCTTTGACTGGGGTTTCTTTGCCTTCACCTGGTGGCCAGGTTCTGAATTCCCAAAAGTAATGAATGCAGCTGTGTACTCTTCCTGTTTAAGAAGAAAATAGCTTTTCAACGGCGATCCCCCTGCATGATGGAAAGGGCTCATCATGCACCTACTGGCTGCAAAGTGCATCACGAACATAGCTCGTCATGTGCATCAAAAGGGTTAAAGTGAAAACAAAAAACTTCCTCAGCTGTCCTATCTAGCTATGAACAAAGCCACAAACAAAATAGTTTTGAAACTCATTAACATAAATACAACTTTATGGATTGGTTCAAAAACATGATGTTTCACCAGACTAGATGCATCTGCAATAATGTTAAACCATTAGAATCAGCATGAAGAACTATCTTCAACCAAAGCAAATCTGAATGAGTAGATATCTAAACTTTTAAAAACTGAAGATAAAACCATATTAACTTCATCTCGATAAAACATTGAGATCTTTAACCATATAGAAAAGTCCACTGCAGATGATCCTATTCACAAAAGTAGCAAAATAAACCAAACCCAAAAACAAACATCAGCTGATGACAGTTAATTGTTTCAACATGGTTTCAACATGTAAAGATGGCTTTGTCAGGGAGCCATTTTTGGGTTTATTGGGGTTTTTATTTTTGTTTGATTTTTGTTTTTTTAATCAAGAACTGGGAATAATAAGCGATTACATTCAGCTAAAATAACTAAATACAAAACTCAGGTCCTCCTTGGCTAGATATCAGAAGTAAGACTGGGTCTATGTCTGAACCAACTATGGCAATCAGAGCAATAGGATGTTCAGATATATACAACAGGAATATAACTTATCTACTGCAAATGTCCAATAATTCCCAATTCTGACAAAACTTGCCTATCTTATCAGTTTTTCTTTGGCTACATAACATTTATTTTTCAGTTCCCTAATTTGCAGAGAATCTTCCATTATGAGGACAGACTGAAGGATCAATCTGCTTCCAATTTATGACCTGGAATGTGAATGGCAGAGATCTAACAGAAGTTGATCTCTGTCTATATGTGGATATGACAGACATAATGTCCTACAGGGTTTTCTAACTTTATCATCAACTTCTGGGACTATTTAGAATATGTGACCTTAGTTTTGTTACATCAAACATATTTAAACAACACTAAATAAAAATAAACATATATAGGTTTTTTTATTTAAATGGCCACATTTAATCTAGGAGCATATTTTGCATACATTTTCTCCAATATTCTCTAAAGCAAAAACAAAAATTCTTCCTGCCCTTGCATATTTCACCTAAACATTTAGTTACCTAAATTATCATTTTATCCTTTCTTCCCATATTTCATTTGTTTTCAGAAAAAGAATACATTTTACAATGGACATTACTTGTAATGTTTTTATGTTTACTTCCCATGTTTTCAAAAATGTCCTTAGCATTTGTTCAGGGCTAAAATGTGTATGGTACTGTCCATTTATTAAATGCTCCCTGCGATTATTTTGTAAATTCAGAAGACATAATGTCTCTTAGATCTCCAATATTTCAAAGTTAGTTTTCTTGCTAATAACATAATTAAACATACCAGCGGAACATTTATGATAAGTATATTTCCAAATTTAAGACTATAACCATCTTCATATTATTTTATGTCAAAATTAAAGGGACAGTAAAGTAGAAAAAAAAAACCTTCATGATTTAAATAGGACATGTAATTTTAAACAACTTTCCAATTTACTTTTATTACCAATTTTGCTTTGTTCTCTTGGTATTCTTAGTTGAAAGCTAAATCTAGGTGGTTCATGTACTAATTTCTTAGACCTTGAAGACTGCCTTTAATCTGAAAGCATTCTGACAGTTTTTCACCACTAGAGGGTGTTAGTTCATGTGTTTCATATAGACAACATTGAGCTCAGACAAGTGAAGCTCCTAGGAGTCAGCAATGATTAGCTAAAAATGCAAATCTGTCAAAAGAACTGAAATAAGGGGGCAGTTTGCAGAGGCATAGATACAAGGTAATCACAGAGGTACAAAGTATAATATTATAACTGTTGGTTATGCAAAATTGAGGAATGGGTAATAAAGGGATTATCTACCTTTTTAAACAACAAAAAATCTGGTGTTTACTGTCCCTTTAATATTATAATGATGTATAATCTGACATTTCACACATGAGTTGTGATTCTGACATCACTATTTAACTACTAAATGTAGAGTAATATAGGACCCATGAATAAGATAGTTAGATAGTTAGTAGGATATGTTTATTGATTTCCAGTCTAATATATCCTGGATGAACATCCTTTATTAATCTCACTTAATGTTCAACTTCATATGACCAAATATATACATTTTTACACTTCAGTCATAGTTTTTCAGGTTGTTCATACTATGAATTACAAATATTAACTGAACATGGCGATAGCAGATTCTAGTATTTTCTGCATCTGCTGACTGTTAATATCACTCACTCATTTTGTAATATAATCAATTCTACACAAATCTCTTTAGATTGCTTCATATTTTTTTCTGTTTTTTATCATGTAGTAAAGAGACAAGATAATTGTATTGTTTTGACTGAATATCCAAGCAGTTGGGTCTTCTGAATCTGGTATCATAAGAGACTGTATTCTACTTATATTACATTAATGCACTTGCTAGTGTTTTGTCATTGCTATAAGCTGCTATCCTTGCCATAAATTCTGTAAGGCTCACAAATTACTTTTTTGATAAACATGGGTAACTACAGTAATACTTTTGTAATGTTTTTTTCTCCCATGATTCACCTCTGTTGAAACTTTCCCATTCATTTGCTATAAAAAAAACTTATCTGAGGGGATTTCCAGTGAGAGCCATATTAACAGACTTGTGGTGTGATTACCAACTTTCTTAAAGGGACATGAAACCCAATTTTTTTCTATTGTGATTTAGAAAGAGCATGTCATTTTAAACAACTTTCTAATTTACTTCTATTATCTCATTTGCTTCATTCTCTTGATATCACTTGCTGGAAAGCATATCTAGATATGCTCAGTAGCTGCTGATTGGTTGCTGCACATAGAGGCCTTTTGTGATTGGCTCACACATGTGCATTGCTATTTCTTCAACAAAGGATATCTAAAGAATTGAGCAAATTAGATAATAGAAGTAAATTGGAAAGTTGTTTAAAATTACATGCCCTATCTGAATCATGAAAGTTTATTTTTGACTAGACTGCCCCTTTAAAATATCTCCAGCCTGACTTCTCATCTTGAGGAAGGGAATATGGATTCTACCCCCCTTTATAATTTAAGGTAAATAGCTTGCATGCTACTATACGCTACATAAGCCGTTCATAAACTTTTACTCAGAACCTGGAAACCATGGATCGCATTGCATTTGCCATGCATGCTATTCTGGAAGGTTTGGAGATAAAGATTATTGCGCAGACCTCTGTTCTTCTGTCACACCATCTACCAGCGGACATAGAGCAGGACACCCATATATTGGTAAAAGGAGAGGAAAGTGGCTGCGGTTACCCATTGGGAAGGTTTAATGCTTTTTAGTCGCCATTACTCTTGCGACTACAAAGTATACTATTACTGAACAGCTGGCTATGAGTGGTAGTGGCCTACCTTTGTCAACAGACCTCCTGCCTACTGTATCTATAATTGGATACTGTAGACTACAGGAGGAGCAGCCGAGTTGGAAGATGGTTCAGGCGGATCTCAGGCGGCTTTCTGAGGCTTACTTAGAAGAAAAATAGTTATACTGGCGCTGTGTCTTAAGTTTATTAGAAAAAGTACTGTGTGTGAATTATCACTCACAATTTAGTGATACCCCCTGTATTATAATTAAGCATACCAAAAGAAAAGAAATCCAACAGTAGGGGATTTAAGCAATCCATCTACTATGTTAATACAAATTAACTTTTATTATGAAAATTAAAAATAAAACCTTGGAGAGGTATAACCTCTTCTATTCTAATAATAATGAATTAGAATACAAGAGGTTATACCTCTCTAGGGTTTTATTTTTAAAATATCATAATAAAAGTTAGTTTTCATTGTTCACATAACATAGTAGATGGAGTGCTAAAATCCCCTACTCTTGGATTTTTTTTCTTTTGGTAGGTTTTCTGAGGCTGATACTTGGACGAAATCTAGCCAGCACACAGGTTTGAAGATCCAGGTGTCAGTTGCCTCCTGGAACTAAGTTTGGACCAATCTCACCCTGAGGGAGCTGCAAGTTGTGGGGGGGGGGGGGGATCTAGTGAACTGGACACTCGCTTAGCATCCTGATTGGACGTCATCCGCTGTAGCTGAAAACATTTGGATCGCCTGTAAACCCAGGCTCTGCTCCTTTAGTGGACTAGCTTTTTATTCAGGTAATAGTCTCCTTTGTTTCAGATTTGATCCTGAGGGATTTGGTGATCCGCAAGATAAGCATGAACTAGTATGGGAGTCTTACAATAAGACAATAACTTCACCAGGCTATTATGCAGACAGTAATCGAGATCTCATCTTTGTAAAAGGAAAATCAAGGACCTCGGTGAGGTAATAAACACAAATTAAATGGAAAACATTGTAAATTGAAATTAACGTTGAGGATAGGAATATGTTAAGAATACTTTAGATGCAGATGGTCGTACATAAAGGCCTATTTATCATATGTCTGTCGGATCAGGTCCGACAGACATCGCTGAATGCGGAGAGCAATATGCTCTCCGTATTCAGCATTGTACCAGCAGCTCTTGTGCCATACGGAGCTTGATAGATAGGCCCCATTGGCTTAATTCCAAGGCAAGAATGAAAGATCATCATTTCAAACCCTCAAAAACTCACACTAGTTTTGTAACTGAACAATAACAAACTTCCATCTTTGGAATCCAGTGTAAAGGTTGTGCTACCATCAGAGAAGTCTTTTACTCTTATTTGCCATAAAGTTCCATAGGGACACCCGTTTTTACTTTACTTTATATCAGCATGTGTTCTCCAAAATAAATCATCATGTACGTTCCTTTAGGTTACTGATTATATTAGACATTTCTCTCTTGAGTATACAAGGAAAGCAGATGTATATCAACCTTTGTATGAAATATTCATGTAGGCTCACTAATCACATAAATGATTTTAAACACACAGGCACTTTTTTTAATACTAGCTTCTAAAGTACTTTGCTGCCTGTTCATGACCGATTACTGCACAGAATTTTTTTGGGTCAAATAATAATATTGTGACATTACTGAAATGCATTGTAAATTCTTGGTAGAAATGCTCCAGCTACAGAATGCACAAATATATTTTCATGGACCCTATGCAAACAATAGAGGGCAGCAGAAAAATGCAGGACAAACAACAACAAAGTAGCTATTTAACATATGTGTTGTTCTTGTAAAAAGCTTGAAGACATAGATTACCGGGCTGTGAAAGTGATGCATTTTACTAAATGTGTCCCTTTAAGTAAGCTACAAGCATTGTTCTATGAATCCTTATTTTTTTACAGTTTTTTCTGACAAACACTCTAGCACAAAAAACAGTTGCAGATGATATAGCCAACCAGAGGAGGCATCGCCCAGACAATAGTGTGACAATGACCATGATTTAAGGTGCTTGTTGTCATGAGAGAGTGCAACACATTGCAGAAGATTACCCAAACATAAATCTGCTTTTAAAAGTTACTATGGAGTTATATCAAATTGAATTTGAACTTGATCAGAAGTTTTGCAAAATTCTTTAGCATGTTTTGCAATCATTTCATCCTATTATATAAAAGGCCAAGTGTGTTTATCCAAAGCTGTCATGAGCAGTAGAGACAGCACGAGGGCAAACACACCTGGCCTTACCTGTCATGCTGTTGTGGCAAAAGTGAGCGTGGCCGGACAGGAGAGTGGGCGTGGCCGGTGCGAGAGAAAGGAGAGAAAAATAAAGAGGGGGAGAGACAAAAAGAGATAAGAAAGAGGTAAAGAGAGGGGGAAGAGCAGAAGAGAGGGGAAAGTGCAGAAGAGAGGGGGAGAGAGAGCAAAATAAAGGGGAAAGAGCAAAAGAGAGGGGAAAGAGCAAAAGAGAGGGAATAGAGAGAAAAAGAGAGGGGGAGAGAGAGCAAAAGAGAGGGGGAGAGAGAGCAATAGAGAGGGGGAGAGAGAGAGCAAAAGAGAGGGATGAGAGAGCGCAAAAGAGAGGGGAGAGAGAGCAAAAAAAGGAGAGAGAGAAAGAGCAAAAGAGAGAGGGAGAGAGAGCAAAAAAAAGGAGAGAGAGACAGAGCAAAAGAGAGGGGGAGAGAGAGAGCAAAAGAGAGGGGGGGAGAGAGTGCAAAAGAGGGGGAGAGAGAGAGCGCAAACGAGAGGGGGAGAGAGAGCGCAAAAGAGAGGGGGGAGACAGAGCGCAAAAGAGAGGGGGGAGAGAGAGCGCAAAAGAGAGGGGGGAGAGAGAGCGCAAAAGAGAGGGGGGAGAGAGAGCGCAAAAGAGAGGGGGGAGAGAGAGCGCAAAAGAGAGGGGGGAGAGAGAGCGCAAAAGAGAGGGGGGAGAGAGAGCGCAAAAGAGAGGGGGGAGAGAGAGCGCAAAAGAGAGGGGGAGAGAGAGCGCAAAAGAGATGGGGAGAGAGAGCGCAAAAGAGAGGGGGGAGAGAGAGCGCAAAAGAGAGGGGGGGGGAGAGAGTTCAAAAGAAAGAGAACGCAAAAGAGAGGGGGGAGATAGAGAGCATAAAAGAGAGGGGGGAGATAGAGAGCATAAAAGAGAGGGGGAGAAAGAGCGCAAAAGAGAGGGGGGAGAGAGAGCAAAAGAGAGGTGGAGAGAGGGAGCAAAAGAGAGGGGGGAGAGAGCAAAAGAGAGGGGGGAGAGAGCAAAAGAGAGGGGGGAGAGAGCGCAAAAGAGAGGGGGGGAGAGAGCGCAAAAGAGAGGGGGAGAGAGCGCAAAAGAGAGGGGAGAGAGAGCGCAAAAGAATGGGGGGAGAGAGTTCAAAAGAAAGAGAACGCAAAAGAGAGGGGGGGAGAGAGAGAGCGCAAAAGAGAGGGGGAGAGAGAGCAAAAGAGAGGGGGAGAGAGAGCAAAAGAGAGGGGGAGAGAGGGAGCAAAAGAGAGGGGGAGAGAGGGAGCAAAAGAGAGGGGGGAGAGAGAGCAAAAGAGAGGGGGGAGAGAGAGCAAAAGAGAGGGGGGAGAGAGAGAGAGAGAGAGCAAAAGAGAGGGGGGAGAGAGAGAGCAAAAACATAATTTATGTAAGAATTTACCTGATAAATTAATTTCTTTCATATTGTCAAGAGTCCATGAGCTAGTGACGCATGGGATATACAATCCTACCAGGAGGGGCAAAGTTTCCCAAACCTCAAAATGCCTATAAATACACCCCTCACCACACCCACAATTCAGTTTAATTAAAAGCCAAGAAGTGGGGTGATAAAGAAAGGAGCAAAAAGCATAAACAAAGGAATTGGAATAATTGTGCTTTATACAAAAAAATCATAACCACCATAAAAAGGGTGGGCCTCATGGACTCTTGCCAATATAAAAGAAATGAATTTATCAGGTAAATTCTTACATAAATTATGTTTTCTTTCATGTAATTGGCAAGAATCCATGAGCTAGTGACGTATGGGATAGCAATACCCAAGATGTGGAACTCCACAAAAGAGTCACTAGAGAGGGAGGGATAAAAAATAAAGACAGCCAATTCCGCTGAAAAAATAAATCCACAACCCAAATCCCCAAATCATAAGTTTTAATCTTATAATAGAAAAGAAAAAAACTGAAATTATAAGCAGAAGAATCAAACTGAAACAGCTGCATGAAGAATTTTACTACCAAAAACTGCTTCTGAAGAAGAAAAAAACATCAAAATGGTAGAATTTAGTAAATGTATGCAAAGAAGACCAAGTTGCTGCTTTGCAAATTTGATCAACTGAAGTTTAATTCTTAAAAGCCCAGGAAGTGGAAACTGACCTAGTAGAATGAGCTGTAATCCTCTGAGGCGGGGATTTACCCGATTCCAAATAAGTGTGATGAATCAAAAGCTTTAACCAAGATGCCAAAGAAATGGCAGAAGCCTTCTAACATTTCCTAGAACCAGAAAAGATAACAAATAGACTAGAAGTCTTCCTGAAAACTTTAGTAGCTTCAACATAATATTTCAAAGCTCTCACCACATCCAAAGAATGTAAAGATCTTTCCAAAGAATTCTTAGGATGGGGACACAAAGAAGGGACAACAATTTCCCTACTAATGTTGTTGGAATTCACAACTTTAGGTAAGAATTGAAATGAAGTCCGCAAAACTGCCTTATCCTGATGAAAAATCAGAAAAAGGAGACTCACAAGAAAGAGCAGATAATTCAGAAACTCTTCTAGCAGAAGAGATGGTCAAAAGAAACAACACTTTCCAAGAAAGCAATTTAATGTCCAAAGAATGCATAGGCTCAAACGGAGGAGCCTGTAAAGCCTTCAAAACCAAATTAAGACTCCAAGAAGGAGAGATTGATTTAATGACAGGCTTGATGCGAACCAAAGCCTGTACAAAACAATGAATATCCGGGAGTTTAGCAATTTTTCTGTGGAATAAAACAGAAAGAGCAGAGATTTGTCCTTTCAAGGAACTCACAGACAAACCCTTATCTAAACCATCCTGAAGAAACTGTAAAATTCTAGGAATTCTAAAAGAATGCCAAGAGAATTT
Organism: Bombina bombina; assembly: GCF_027579735.1. NCBI lineage: Eukaryota > Metazoa > Chordata > Amphibia > Anura > Bombinatoridae > Bombina > Bombina bombina. The sequence goes on from NC_069502.1 coordinate 361,787,375, forward strand.
ATGAGAAGAACACCATGAAATGTAAGTCTTCCAAACTCGATAATAAATCTTTCTAGAAACAGATTTACGAGCCTGCAACATAGTATTAATCACTGAGTAAGAGAAACCTCTATGACTAAGCACTAAGCCTTCAATTTCCATACGTTCAACTTTAATAATTTGAGATCCTGATGGAAAAACGGACATTGAGATAGAAGGTCTGGCCTTAGTGGAAGTGGCCATGTTTGGCAACTGGACATCCGAACAGGATCCGCATACCAAAACCTGTGAGCCCATGCTGGAGCCACCAGTAGTACAAATGATTGCTCCATGATGATCTTGGAAATCACTCTTGGAAGAAGAACTAGAGGCAGAAAAATATAGGCAGGTTGATAACTCCAAGGAAGTGTCAATGCATCCACTGCTTCCTCCTGAGGATCCCTGGACCTGGACAGGTACCTGGGAAGTTTCTTGTTTAGATGAGATGCCATCAGATCTATTTCTGGAAGCTCCCACATCTGAACAATTTGAAAAAACACATCTGGGTGAAGAGACCACTGTCCCGGATGTAAAGCTTGACGAGTGAGATAATCCGCTTCCCAGTTGTCTATACCTGGGATATGGACCGCAGAAATTAGACAGGAGCTGGATTCTGCCCAAACAAGTATTATTATACTTCTTTCATAGCCTGAGGACTGTGAGTCCCACCCTGACGATTGACATACGCCACAGTTGTGACATTGTCTCTCTGAAAACAAATAAACAGCTCTCTCTTCAATAGAGGACAAAACTGAAGAGCTCTGAGAAGCGCACGAAGTTCCAAAATTTTGATTGGTAATCTCGCCTCTTGAGATTTCCAAACTCCTTGTGCTGTCTGAAAACCCCAGACAGCTCCCCAACCTGAAAGACTTGCATCTGTTGTGATCACAGTCCAGGTTGGACGAACAAAAGAGGCACCTTGAACTATACGATGGTGATCTAGTCGAACATTGGGATTTAAGGATATTAATTGTGATATCCTTGTATAATCCCTGCACCATTGGTTCAGCATACAAAGCTGAAGAGGTCTCATGTGAAAACGAGCAAAGGGGATCGCGTCCGATGCTTTCATCTGCCTTTGTGACCATTCAGTTCAGCTGAATGGCATACTCTTTTTGCCCCTGTGTATTTTGATTTTAGAGCACTGAATCATACTTTTTTGCACTATTTGAATAAAGACAAAAGCTGTTTTACTCTACCTTGGATTCATGGACTGCCTTTTGCAGTTAGCCGGATTTTCTTTGTATTTATCATGAGACCTAAAACCTCCATGCACATAGCTACTGAAGGGAATGACTGAGACTGAAGGTTCCGATTTCAGACGTCTCTTGTCTGTTAGAGACAAAGTCATGGATACTGAATCTATTAGGAAACCTAAAAAGGTTACCCTTGTCTGAGGAATCAAAGAACTTTTTGGTAAATTGATCCTCCAACCATGTCTTTGAAGAAACAACACTAGTTGATTTGTGTGTGATTCTGTAGAACGTAAAGACTGAGCAAGTACCAAGATATCGTCCAAATAAGGAAACACCGCAATACGCCACCCTGATTACAGAGAGTAGGGCATTGAGAACCTTTGAAAAGATCCTTGGAGCTGTCGCTAGGCCAAAAGGAAGAGCAACAAATTGGTAATGCTTGTCTAGAAAAGAGAATCGCAGGAACTGATAGTGATCTGGATGAATCGGAATATGAAGATATGCATCCTGTAAGTCTATTGTGGACATATAATGCCCTTGCTGAACAAAAGGCAGAATAGACCTTATAGTCACCATTTTGAATGTTGGTACTCTTACATAACGATTCAAGACTTTTAGATCCAGAAATGGTCTGAATGAATTTTCTTTCTTTAGGACAATGAACAGATTTCAATAAAACCCCAGACCCTGTTCATGAAAAGGAACTGGCACGATTACCCCAGATAACTCTAGGTCTGAAACACACTTCAGGAAAGCCTGCGCTTTCTCTGGATTCACTGAAATGCGTGAGAGAAAGAAACTTCTCACAGGCGATCTTACTCTGAAACCTATTCTGTACCCCTGAGAGACAATGTTCTGAATCCAATGATTTTGGACTAAATTTATCCAAACATCCTTGAAATTTTTTTATCTGCCCCCTACCAGCTGAGCTCGAATGAGGGCCGCACCTTCATGTGGACTTGAGGGCTGGTTTAGATATCTTAAATGGCTTGGATTTATTCCAGATTGAGGAAGGCTTCCAATTGGAGACAGATTCCTTAGGAGAAGGATTAGGTTTCTGTTCCTTATTTTGTCGAAAGGAACGAAAACGGTTAGAAGCTTTAAATTTTCCCTTAGATTTTTTATCCTGAGGCAAAAAAGCTTCCTTCCCCCAGTGACAGTTGAAATTATAGAATCCAACTGAGAACCAAATAATTTATTACCTTGGAAAGAAAGAGATAGCATTGTAGATTTAGAAGTCATATCAGCATTCCAAGATTTAAGCCATAAAGCTCTTCTAGCTAAAATAGCTAAAGACATATATCTAACATCAATTCTGATTATATCAAAAATGGCATCACAAAAGAAATTATTAGCATGTTGAATTAATTTAACAATGCTATACACATTATGATCTGATACTTGTTGCGCTAAAGTTTCCAACCAAAAAGTTGAGGCAGCTGCAACATCAGCCAAAGAAATAGCAGGCATAAGAAGATGGCCTGAACACAAATAAGCTTTTCTTATATAAGATTCAAGCTTCCTATCTAAAGGATCTTTAAAAGAAGTACTATCTTCCATAGGAATAGTAGTACGTTTAGCAAGAGTAGAGATGGCCCCATCAACTTCTTTTCCCAAAACTCCAATCTATCATTAGGCAAAGGATACAATTTTTTAAACCTTGAAGAAGGAGTAAAAGAAGTACCCAGTCTATTCCATTCCTTAGAAATCATATCTGAAATAGCATCAGGAACTGGAAAAACCTCTGGAATAACTACATGAGGTTTATAAACCAAATTTAAACGTTTACTAGTTTTAGTATCAAGAGGACTAGTCTCCTCCATATCTAATGCAATCAACACTTCTTTTAATAAAGAACGAATATACTCTTTTTTAAATAAATAATAGGATTTGTCAGTGTCAATATCTGAGGCAGGATCCTCTGAATCAGACAGATCCTCATCAGAGATAGATAAATCAGTATGTTGTCGGTCATTAGAAAATTCATCAACTCTATGAGAAGTTTTAAAAGACCTTTTACGTTTATTAGAAGGTGGAATGGCAGACAAAGCCTTCTGAATGGAATCAGAAATAAATTCTCTTAAATTTACAGGAATATCCTGAGCATTAGATGTTGACGGACCAGCAACATGTAACGAACTACTACTGATGGAAACATTCTCTGCATGTAAAAGTTTATCATGACAACTATTACAAACCACAACTGGAGGAACAGTTACCACAAGTTTACAACAAATGCACTTAGCTTGGGTAGAACCGATATCAGGCAGCAGGATTCCAGTAGTAGACTCTGAGACAGGATCAGATTGAGACATATTGCAGTATGTAAATGAAAAAACAACATATAAAGCAAAATGATCAATATGACAGTTTCAGGAATGGGAAAAAAATGCAAACAGAATAGGCCTCTGACATAGAAAAAAAGACCAGAGACAAAAGGAATGAGATCTTAAATAATGAAAAAATGTTTGGCGGCAAGTATGACACAAACATTTTTTGGCGCCAAAAACGTCCAGAACGAAACTCGAGCGTCAGATGACACAACCTCGTGAAAAGACTTGGCGCCAAATAAGACGCCGGAAATGACGAATTTGCATCAACAAACATAATTTTTGCGCCAAAAAAGTCTTGCGCCAAGAATGACGCAATAAATTATAGCATTTTGCGCTCTCACAAGCCTAATACAGACCGCAATTTAGAAAGAGTCAATTTGAAAACCTCAGGTAAGAATTTTTTTTAATTTTTTTATATATATAAAGCATTTCCCAGATATGAAACTGACAGTCTGCAAAAAGGAAATATACTGATAAACCTGAATCATGGCAAATATAAGTACAAACATATATTTAGAACTTTATATATAAAGTGCCAAACCATAGCTGAGAGTGTCTTAAAGGGACACTGTACCCAAAAAAATTATTTTGTAATTCAGAAAGAGCATGCAATTTTAAGCAACTATCTAATTTACTCCTATTATCAATTTTTCTTCGTTCTCTTGCTATCATTATTTGAAAAAGAAGGCAGCTAAGCTTTTTTTTGGTTTCAGTACTCTGGACAGCACTTTCTTTTTGTTGGATGAATTTATCCACCAATCAGCAAGGACAACCCAGGTTGTTCACCAAAAATGGGCCGGCATCTAAACTTACATTCTTGCATTTCAAATAAAGATACCAAGAGAAAGAAGAAAATTTGATAATAGAAGTAAATTAGAAAGTTGCTTAAAATTCCATGCTCAATCTGAATCACGAAATAAATTTTTTGGGTACAGTGTCCCTTTAAGTAAATGAGACATACTTACCAAAAGACACCCATCCAAATATAGCAGATAGCCAAACCAGTACTGAAACGAAAATCAGTAGAGGTAATGGTATATAAGAGTATATCGTCGATCTGAAAAGGGAGGTAGGAGATGAATCTCTACGACCGATAACAGAGAACCTATGAAATAGATCCCCGTTAGGAAGACCATTGTATTCAATAGGTGATACTCCCTTCACATCCCTCTGACATTCGCTGTACTCTGAGAGGAACCGGGCTTCAACATGCTGAGAAGCGCATATCAACGCAGATATCTAGCACAAACTTACTTCACCACCTCCATAGGAGGCAAAGTTTGTAAAACTGAATTGTGGGTGTGGTGAGGGGGTGTATTTATAGGCATATTGAGGTTTGGGAAACTTTGCCCCTCCTGGTAGAATTGTATATCCCATACGTCACTAGCTCATGGACTCTTGCCAATTACATGAAAGAAAGATAGGGGGGAGAGAGAGAGCAAAAGAGAGGGGGAGAGAGAGCAAAAGAGAGGGGGGAGAGAGAGAGCAAAAGAGAGGTGGAGCGAGAGAGAGCGCAAAATAGAGGGGGAGAGAGCACAAAAGAGAGGGGGAGAAAGCACAAAAGAGAGGGGGAGAAAGCACAAAAGAGAGGGGGAGAAAGCACAAAAGAGAGGAGGAGAGAGAGAGCAAGGGGTGGGACCGCTATACTGCAAAAAATGGTCCGTGTGAACGGGCGTTAGGAGTAGTTTATGTATAACTATAAATAACCTGTTGCTGTTGATTACAGCTGGTACTGTAAACTTTGATGTTTTTTTCTGATAATTTAAAGTTTAATTTTATCAGTCATTAGCTCAGTGCTATCAAATTTAATTCTACTTCTATATTAGACCTTTTTCCTTTTTCTGACCCAGTTCTATACTATATTTTCATTCCAGGCTTTTTGCCTCTGCAACAAGGACCCAGTTTAAAGAGACAAAAAAAAACAGAATTTATGCTTACCTGATAAATTACTTTCTCCAACGGTGTGTCCGGTCCACGGCGTCATCCATTACATGTGGGAATATTCTCTTCCCCAACAGGAGATGGCAAAGAGCACAGCAAAAGCTGTCCATATAGCCCCTCCTCAGGCTCCGCCCCCCAGTCATTCGACCGACGGTTAGGAGAAAAAAAGGAGAAACTATAGGGTGCCGTGGTGACTGTAGTGTATAGAGAAAGAAATTTTTCAAACCTGATTAAAAAACCAAGGCGGGCCGTGGACCGGACACACCGTTGGAGAAAGTAATTTATCAGGTAAGCATAAATTCTGTTTTCTCCAACATTGGTGTGTCCGGTCCACGGCGTCATCCATTACTTGTGGGAACCAATACCAAAGCTTTAGGACACGGATGAAGGGAGGGAGCAAATCAGGTTACCTAAACGGAAGGCACCACGGCTTGCAAAACCTTTCTCCCAAAAACAGCCTCCGAAGAAGCAAAAGTATCAAATTTGTAGAATTTGGCAAAAGTGTGCAGAGAAGACCAAGTCGCTGCCTTACATATCTGATCAACAGAAGCCTCGTTCTTGAAGGCCCATGTGGAAGCCACAGCCCTAGTGGAGTGAGCTGTGATTCGTTCAGGAGGCTGCCGTCCAGCAGTCTCATAAGCCAATCGGATAATGCTTTTCAGCCAAAAAGAAAGAGAGGTAGCAGTAGCTTTTTGTCCTCTCCTCTTACCAGAGTAAACGACAAACAAAGATGAGGTTTGTCTAAAATCCTTAGTTGCTTCTAAATAGAACTTTAAAGCACGAACTACATCTAAATTGTGCAACAAACGTTCCTTCTTTGAAACTGGATTCGGACACAGAGAAGGAACAACTATTTCCTGGTTAATATTCCTGTTGGAAACAACTTTCGGAAGAAAACCAGGCTTAGTACGCAAAACGACCTTATCTGAATGGAACACCAGATAGGGCGGATTACACTGCAAAGCAGATAATTCAGAAACTCTTCTAGCAAAAGAAATAGCAACCAAGAACAGAACTTTCCAAGATAGTAACTTGATATCTATGGAATGCAAAGGTTCAAACGGAACCCCTTGAAGAACTGAAAGAACTAAATTTAGACTCCAAGGAGGAGTCATGGGTCTGTAAACAGGCTTGATTCTGACCAAAGCCTGTACAAAAGCTTGTACATCTGGCACAGCTGCCAGTCGTTTGTGTAACAAGACAGATAAAGCAGAAATCTGTCCTTTTAGAGAACTCGCTGACAATCCCTTATCCAAACCTTCTTGGAGAAAGGAGAGGATCTTAGGAATTTTAATCTTACTCCAGGAGAATCCCTTGGATTCACACCAACAGATATATTTTTTCCATATTTTATGGTAAATCTTTCTAGTCACAGGTTTTCTGGCTTGGACCAGAGTATTTATCACTGAATTTGAAAACCCACGCTTGGATAAAATCAAGCGTTCAATTTCCAAGCAGTCAGCTGCAGAGAGACTAGATTTGGATGTTCGAATGGACCTTGTACTAGAAGATCCTGTCTCAAAGGTAGCTTCCATGGTGGAGCCGATGACATATTCACCAGGTCTGCATACCAAGTCCTGCATGGCCACGCAGGAGCTATCAGAATCACAGAGGCCTTCTCCTGTTTGATCCTGGCTACGAGCCTGGGAAGGAGAGGGAACGGTGGAAACACATAAGCTAGGTTGAACGACCAAGGCGCCACTAATGCATCCACTAGAGTCGCCTTGGGATCCCTGGATCTGGACCCGTAGCAAGGAACCTTGAAGTTCTGACGAGACTCCATCAGATCCATGTCCGGAATGCCCCATAATTGAGTCAACTGGGCAAATACCTCTGGGTGGAGTTCCCACTCCCCCGGATGGAAAGTCTGACGACTCAGATAATCCGCCTCCCAGTTGTCTACCCCTGGGATGTGAATTGCAGATAGATGGCAGGAGTGATCCTCCGCCCATTTGATGATCTTGGATACCTCTCTCATCGCCAAGGAACTCTTTGTTCCTCCCTGATGGTTGATGTAAGCTACAGTCGTCATGTTGTCTGACTGGAATCTTATGAATCTAGTTGAGGCCAAGCCCGGAGAGCATTGAATATCGCTCTCAGTTACAGGATGTTTATCGGGAGAAGAGACTCTTCCCGAGACCATAGACCCTGAGCTTTCAGGGAATCCCAGACCGCGCCCCAGCCTAATAGACTGGCGTCGGTCGTGACAATGACCCACTCTGGTCTGCGGAAACTCATTCCTTGAGACAGGTGATCCTGGGTCAACCACCAACGGAGTGAGTCTCTGGTCATTTGGTCTACTTGAATCTTTGGAGACAAGTCTGCATAGTCCCCATTCCACTGATTGAGCATGCACAGTTGTAATGGTCTTAGATGAATTTGAGCAAAAGGAACTATGTCCATTGCTGCAACCATCAACCCTACTACTTCCATGCACTGAGCTATGGAAGGCTGCAGAATAGAGTGAAGAACTTGACAAGCGTTTAGAAGCTTTGACTTTCTGACTTCTGTCAGGAAGATCTTCATTTCTAAAGAATCTATTATTGTTCCCAAAAAGGGAACTCTTGTTGACGGAGACAGGGAACTCTTTTCTACATTCACCTTCCACCCATGAGATCTGAGAAAGGCTAGAACAATGTCTGTATGAGCCTTTGCCTTGGAAAGAGACGACGCTTGAATTAGAATGTCGTCTAGATAAGGTGCCACTGCAATGCCCCTCGGTCTTAGAACCGCCAGAAGGGACCCTAGCACCTTTGTGAAAATTTTGGGAGCAGTGGCTAAACCGAATGGAAGAGCCATGAACTGATAATGTTTGTCCAGAAAGGCGAACCTTAGGAACTGATGATGATCTTTGTGGATAGGAATATGTAGGTACGCATCCTTTAAATCCACGGTAGTCATATATTGACCCTCCTGGATTGTAGGTAAAATTGTTCGAATGGTTTCCATTTTGAACGATGGAACTCTGAGAATTTTTAAATCCAGAATTGATCTGAAAGTTCCCTCTTTTTTGGGGACTACAAACAGGTTTGAGTAAAACCCCTGACCTTGTTCCACAGCTGGAACTGAGTGTATCACTCCCATCTTTAACAGGTCTTCTACACAATGTAAGAATGCCTGTCTCTTTATTTGGTTTGAAGATAAGTGAGACATGTGGAACCTTCCCCTTGGGGGTAGTTCCTTGAATTCTAGAAGATAACCCTGAGAGACTATTTCTAGTGCCCAGGGATCCGGAACATCTCTTGCCCAAGCCTGAGCAAAGAGAGAGAGTCTGCCCCCTACTAGATCCGGTCCCGGATCGGGGGCTACCCCTTCATGCTGTCTTGGTAGCAGCAGCAGGCTTCTTGGCCTGTTTACCCTTGTTCCAGCCTTGCATTGGTTTCCAAGCTGGTTTAGTCTGGGAAGCGTTACCCTCTTGTCTAGAGGCTGCAGAGTTAGAAGCTGGTCCGTTCCTGAAATTGCGAAAGGAATGAAAATTGGACTTATTCTTAGCCTTGAAAGGCCTATCCTGTGGGAGGGCATGGCCCTTTCCCCCAGTGATGTCTGAAATAATTTCTTTCAATTCCGGCCCAAAAAGGGTCTTACCTTTGAAAGGGATATTAAGCAATTTTGTCTTGGAAGATACATCCGCCGACCAAGACTTTAGCCAGAGCGCTCTGTGCGCCACAATTGCAAACCCTGAATTTTTCGCCGCTAATCTCGCTAATTGCAAAGCGGCATCTAAAATAAAGGAATTAGCTAACTTAAGTGCGTGAATTCTGTCCATGACTTCCTCATATGGAGTCTCCATGTTAAGCGACTTTTCTAGTTCATCGAACCAGAAACACGCCGCCGTAGTGACAGGAATAATGCACGAAATTGGTTGGAGGAGGTAACCTTGCTGCACAAAAATCTTTTTAAGCAAACCCTCCAATTTTTTATCCATAGGATCTTTGAAAGCACAATTGACCTCAATGGGGATAGTCGTGCGCTTAGCTAGGGTAGAAACTGCCCCCTCAACCTTAGGGACTGTCTGCCATGTGTCCTTCCTTGGGTCGACCATGGGGAACAATTTCTTAAATATAGGAGGTGGGACAAAGGGTATGCCTGGTCTCTCCCACTCCTTATTCACTATGTCTGCCACCCTTTTAGGGATCGGGAAGGCATCAGGGTGCACCGGGACCTCTAAGAATTTGTCCATCTTGCACAATTTTTCTGGAATGACCAAAGAGTCACAATCATCCAGAGTAGATAGCACCTCCTTAAGTAATGCGCGGAGATGCTCTAACTTAAATTTAAATGTCACAACGTCAGGTTCTGCCTGTTGAGAGATTCTTCCTGAATCTGAAAGCTCTCCCTCCGACAAACCCTCCCTCACTGCCACTTCTGACTGGTGTGAGGGTATGACAGATAAACTATCGTCAGCGCCTTCTTGCTCCACTGTATTTAAAACTGAGCAATCACGCTTTCTATGAAATGCTGGCATTTTGGATAAAATATTAGCTATGGAATTATCCATTACTGCCGTTAATTGTTGCATAGTAACAAGCATTGGTGTGCTAGATGTACTAGGGGTCGCCTGCGCGGGCATAACTGGTGTTGACACAGAAGGAGAGGATGATGAACTATCCCCACTAACTTCATTTGAGGAATCATCTTGGGCAACCTTATTAAATGTGATAGTACTGTCCTTACTTTGTCTGGACGCTATGGCACAATTACACCACAGTGTCTTAATGCCTTAAAAGTATTGCACCCCAATTTTCAAGCTTTTAACCCCTTAAATGAGGAAACCGGAGCCGTTTAATCAAATAATAATTTTTAACCCCACTACAGTCCCAGCCACAGCGTTTGCTGCGACTTCACCTGTCCTTAGGAGTTATACGATACCAAATTAAGCCTTCCAGGAACGTTTTCAATGATCACCAGACCCTCTCACATGCAGCTGCATGCACTGCATCCAAAAGAAACTGCGCAATTATGGCGCGAAAATGAGGCTCTGCCTACTATAGTGAAAGGCCCATCCTGACTGGAAAGGTGTCTAAACAACTGCCTGGCGCCTAAAAACGTTCCCCCACAATAAAAGTTTTATAAATCACCTCTAGATTTCATAAAAAACTTAAATAAAGCAATCGATTTAGCCCATAAGAGTGTCAACCAGTGTATAGCCCATAATAAGCCTTCATTCTGTTAAGAGTCTAAGAAAATGGCGTACCGATCCCCAAGAGGGAAAATTACATTACACAGTCTTGTTAGAAAATGGACTAGTCATACCTTGAGCAGAAAAGTCTGCTAACTGTTCCCCCCAACTGAAGTTCTCTGGGCTCAACAGTCCTGCATGGGAACAGCAACTGATTTTAGTTACTGCTGCTAAAATCATACTCCTCTTTTAAACAGAATTCTTCATCCTTTTCTGTTTTAGAGTAAATAGTACAAACCGGCACTATTTTAAAATAACAAACTCTTGATAGCAGAATAAAAAACTACAATTAAACACCACATACTCTTCACCATCTCCGTGGAGATGCTACTTGTTCAGAGCGGCAAAGAGAATGACTGGGGGGCGGAGCCTGAGGAGGGGCTATATGGGCAGCTTTTGCTGTGCTCTTTGCCATTTCCTGTTGGGGAAGAGAATATTCCCACAAGTAATGGATGACGCCGTGGACCGGACACACCAATGTTGGAGAAAATCACATTTTAAATACTCTTTGGATTATTTCATCCTTGACTAGAAGCATTTGAGCAATAAACTTCCATTAGTTTAAATGCTTCACATGTTCTGTGATACCCTAGCACCAGTGACGTGTGGTGACGTCAGAGGCTGGTGAGGCAGTGGCTAGGATACACCTTCATTCTTTAGATATCCTTTGTTGAAGAAATAGTAATGCACATGGGTGAGCCAATCAATCACGAGGTATCTATGTGCAGCCACCAATCAGCAGCTACTGAGCATATTTAGATATGATTTTCAACAAAGGATATCAAAATAATGAAGAAAATTAGATATTAGATGTAAATTGGAAAGTTATTTAAAATTGCATGCTCTTTCTAAATCATGAAAGAAAACATATGGGTTTCATGTCCCTTTAAATGGTGTCTTGGGAAACTGGTCAACTTAGTAAACATCTGATTTTAGTCTAAAAGGATTGTAACAGAAACTTTTTCCAGATAACACAATGCTTGCTCTGATTATGAGATCTAGAAATCCATGCCCATTAAAATATGTTTAAAACCATACTTTTTACTTTAATGCTGCAAATCATGCTTATAGATTCTTTCATTATTCAGTAAATATAAAAATGTCTTGATCCAAAGGTGGCTGGTGAAATTTAAAGATGGTGGGGCGCTTGACCCCACCCCTTTAAATAAAGCCACACCATCAAATGTCACTATCAATTCATTAATTAAATAAATAAAAGGTAGACAGAAACACAGAAAAGCACTCAGAGGGTTAGAGAGAAAGAGAGAGACACAATCACACACAGAGGGTTAGAGAGAGAGAGAAAGAGAGACACAATCACACACAGAGGGTTAGAGAGACACACAATCATACACAGAGGGTTAGAGAGAGAGAAAGAGAGAGAGACACAATCACACACAGAGGGTCAGAGAGAGAGAAATATATATATATATATATATATATATATATATATAGAGAGAGAGAGAGAGAGAGAGAGAGAGAGAGAGAGAGAGAGAGACACAATCATACACAGAGGGTGAGAGAGAGAGAGAAAGAGAGAGGGAGACACAATCACACACAGAGGGTTAGAGAGAGAGAAAGAGACAGAAGCACAATCACACACAGAGGGTTAGAGAGAGAGAGACACAATCACACACAGAGGGTTAGAGAGAGACACACACAATCACACACAGAGGGTTAGAGAGACACAATCAAACACAGAGGGTTAGAGAAAGAGAGAGACACAATCACACACAGAGGGTTAGAGAGACACACAGCAATCACACACAGAGGGTTAGAGAGAGAGAGACACAATCACACACAGAGGGTTAGAGAAAGAGAGAGAGAGACACAATCACACACAGAGGGTTAGAGAGAGAGACACACAATCACACACAGAGGGTTAGAGAGAGACACAATCACACACAGAGGGTTAGAGAAAGAGAGAGACACAATCACACACAGAGGGTTAGAGAAAGAGAGAGAGACGCAATCACTCACAGAGGGTTAGAGAGAGAGAGAGAGAGAGAGAGAGAAAGAAAGAGAAAGAGAGAGACACAATCACACACAGATGGTTAGAGAGAGAGAGAGAGAGACACAATCATACACAGAGGGTTAGAGAGAGAGAGAGAGAAAGAGAGAGAAACACAATCACACACAGAGGGTTAGAGAGAGAGAGAGAGAGAGAGAGAAAGAGAGAGAGAGACACACAATCACACAGAGGGTTAGAGAGACACATAAGGGATGAGAGAGTCAGAGGGGGAGGAAGAGAGACAGTGAGAGAAAGAGACCATGGGGAAGAACAACACATAAGGAGAGAGATGGATAGAGAGAGAGAGAGAGAGAGAGAGAGAGAGACACAAGAGGGGTGGAGAGGGACCACTGCATTTTTTAGTAATAAAACAGCAGAGCTACAGAGAGTTCATAAAGTGAGACTATAAATTAGTGTGAAGTATAGAGGCAAGCTGCTAAGTTAGTGGGTGTAAATTTTGAGTAAACAAAATACAAAAACGATCCTTAAACTGCTGTAAAAGAGTAAAAAACCACTAAACTACATTCATTAAATTATCATTTTCACTAACAGAATCCCTTTCAGTAAAATCTAAGGTTGTAGGACTTACTTTAATAAGATGTGGCTAAAACACTGCTCTCTCTGCCTCTCTTCCTGCTCTGTGAGGATTCAGGAAGTGACAGTGGCACGTTCCACTGCACTTAGAGGGGAAGAACAGAACTCTCTTTTTCACTTTAGCAAAGCTAGCAGGTTCACAGGACAGCAACAAAATATATGAAAGTTGTTTTTTTCCGTTTTTGTTTTGTTTTATATGGTTTAACATCCAGCCCCAACCCTAAGTTCCACTTACTAATGCCTCTCACTGGATTGGTTCAGCCCAAATAGGACTGCCTCAAATAAGCAGTTAATGGGCCATGCAATGATCTTAACCACTTTCATCCAGTAGGTGGCGCAGTATGTTGTGTAATGGTGGGCAGACCTGCTTGTGCCTCTCCATTGCACAACATGTAGCTGTGAAAAAAAAATGCTGGGGGAATTTTTTTTATTTATTTTTTTAAAGCCAATAAAAAAATATATATTTTTGCCCATATGAGAGGTGAAGCACTGCCTCACCTGCCTCTAGTGACTGCACATCACTGCCTAGCACATACATGTAAGCCGTGTGCACCTGCGTCCAAAACGTGCACATGCTGTGAGTACCATGGTGACATCATGCATGACATCACTAGCACTTCATGCAGGCTTGAATATTGGGCATAGATGCACCTGTCTTCCCTGTGTATCCTAGGTGATCATGTGCAAAAGAAAAGCTGTCAGAATGTGTTGCAACTACAAATAGTCAGACCTGAAATGTACTACAGCGCATTTTCATTTTTGCACTAATGCTCACCCATTAATGTGTTTAACCACATCCAGTTAAAGGGACAGTAAAATCAAAATCAAACTTAAAGGGACAGTCAACACTAAAATTGTTATTGTTTAAAAAGTTAGATAACACCTTTACTACCCATCCCATTACCCAGCTTTGTACAACCAACATTGTTAGATTAATATACAGTACTTTATAATATTTAAACCTCTACATTTCTGCCTGTTTTCTAAACCCTATAGACAGCCTCTTAATCACATTTTATTTAATTTTTTTTTGCCCTAATATGTTCCCACAAACTTTACCTTGTCAGGTTGCAGCTTACACACCCACAGCAATGCTGAAAAACAGGGACATGCCTAAAGAAGTAGTCTAACAGAATCAAAGAAAAGTCCAGCACACATGTAGCATCTGTGCAAGCTGCAGGGGAGGCTGCAACAACCCCAATATAGATAAAAAGCTCAAAGAGGCAGCAGCACAGTGTAAAAACATAAATTATGCTTGACAGATAATTTAATTTCCTTCTTTATAAGGAGAGTCCACATCATCATTCCTTACTGTTGGGATATACTGAACCTGGCCACCAGGAGGAGGCAAAGACACCCCAGCCAAAGGCTTAAATACCTCTCCCACTTCTCCCAGTCATTCTGCCGAGGGAACAAGGAACAGTAGGAGAAATATCAGGGTATAAATGGTGCCAGAAGAAAAACATAATAGAAAAATAGAAAAACATCTTACCAGAATTCATGCTGTGGAACAGAAACACAGCCTCTCAAGTGTGACAGTCTTGTAGCATCGCTTCTGACATGGACTTGAGTTTGAAAACAAGCAGGCAGTGAAACTCGTCAACACTGATTGCTTAGGAGTTGTTAGCAGGCAGTCTGAATGGGTTCGCAGAAAGACTCTCCCTGCATCTACAAACTCTTTCTAACAGCGCTGAAAAGGGTGTCCTATGGCTCCTAATGGGAGATGGGTCCCTAGCCACCCAACGAAATACAAATATTGAAAATGGTTCAAAAGTATCTAAAGTTAGCTAGTGCTTCCAAGATTATCTAATATGCGTAGGACTGTGTGCTACATAAAATGTTAAGAATGTGTGCTACACAAAAGATAGAACTATTAAACCTGTTAGAACTGTAAGGGTTGAATACTACATAAAATCTTTAATAACAGACTATAACATAAATTATTACATGTAGTATTGTAAATGCATGGATGGATCCATGACTACAAGTATGCAAACAAGATTATAAAAACAGGGTTAAAAAACAGAATTATAAAAACAAGTGTATAAATACAATAAAAAACAATTGAGAACAATTCTAAGCAGTGTCAATGCAGTGAAATTAAAGTATATGGTGTAGTTGTTAAGCAGTCTCTCAAAATGTATCAACGATTCTTACATATACATTGAGGTTAGGATAAGCTGGAGAAGTTCAGTATTAAAGAAGTTCAACAGTGTAAAAAGTTCATCAAATAGGTACAGTTCATCAGTTAGGTGATTGATCCAAAGTGCTAGTGCAGAAAAAAAGCAGATTCCAAATGTGGTGTTGGTGTAGACAACAAAAAAATAAAATCAAAAGATGCAAATCAAAAATAAAAAAAGCCTATAAATATAAAAATCAAAAAATGTGAAATATCAAAAATTAATATTGGCTATGAGGCCATGAGATGGTGATAAAAAAGTGGATAAAGTTAGTACAAAAAACAATGTTTGATAAAAAAAATACGATATATGAGATGAAATAGTGAATCCAAAAAACGACAAAGGAAAATCCTTAATAAAATCAAAATTCCTTGATTTTATTAAGGAATTTTGATTTTATTAAGGATTTTCCTTTTGATTTTTGATATTTCACATTTTTTGATTTTTATATTTATAGGCTTTTTTTATTTTTGATTTGCATCTTTTGATTTTATTTTTTTGTTGTCTACACCAACACCACATTTGGAATCTGCTTTTTTCTGCACTAGCACTTTGGATCAATCACCTAACTGATGAACTGTACCTATTTGATTAACTTTTTACACTGTTAAACTTCTTTAATACTGAGCTTCTGTATTTCCCAACAGTAAGGAATGATGCTGTGGACTCTTCTTATATTAAGAAGGAAATAACCATTTATTGGCACCAAAGAAAAAAACACAACGTTTCGGGGGTTACCCCCACACACATGATTAAGGGGTAACCCCCAAAACCTTGTGTTTTTTTCTTTGGTGCCAATAAATGGTTATTTCACACTGTTGAACAACTATTTAAAAGAAAAAAAAGGGAAAAAAACTTCCAATACCTGTTTAATGAAAAATAACTATAAAAACTACTTTAATACATTTTGGAACTCCTTCTTTTAGATCAAGGTAAATGAGTAGAATGTCCATTTAAGTACAATAATCTAATATATATAACTAGGTATGTTTATGTATTATCATCCTGATGATACTTTCCATACCTGAGAAACCTATGGTTTATGTATTACCTTTGGCAAAGGAAGATTACATTGACACTGTGTGCAATAACACACAATAAAAACTGTGCCTTGCTACTCCATCTCTGACAAATTAACTATGCATTTGTCTTGCTACAAGATACACATCTAAATGCTAGAAAATGCTCATTCTTGCCTGCATGGAATTTGCTTGAGTTAGATTCTTAACCTGATTATTTGGCTGAAATGCAATTTCACAGTCTTTGAGTAGAAAGTCAATACACATTCTGTGAGATATCTTCATCTGCACCAGAGTTTTTCAGAACAATATTCAGCCTATGCTTCTCATTTCCATAGTTAAAATCAAACGCTGACTTAATGAAAATGATATATTCACACGTGCACATACTGCCTGGTATTTAGAGTCGCATTCATATTTAATTTCTACACATCAATAAACACATTTTTGAGAACTTATAATTGTGTTAGCTCCATATTTATACAAATATCCAGACTGCTGTTATCTACATTAATAGGAAACTTTAGAAATGTTTTAAATAATTGCTTTTTGCTTTATGCATTTATAAATGTATTATTGTCCAGGATATTTACCTTCTTTTGCTTTCTTGTGTTCAAGTCTTTCTTTCTGTAAAGATTTCTCTAGTCTTGATCTGTGTTCATAAACCACTGAAAAACAAAAAAATATATATATATTTATTATGTCTAACTAGCGTTGAGGCAAACTGTCTGAAATTGGTCTATCACAAACAGAGTAGCCTGTGATGTCGGAAACAATCACTTTTGATTAATTGCATTTACTACAGTATCTTTTAGTTTGATTTGTGACGTGTTCCTTTGAGGTCCACTCCAACGAAAAAGGTCCTTTGCCATAGTCATTAAAAAAAAATCTCTCATTCAAAGTCCTGTAGCTTTATCTATATTTCACATTGACAAGGATAGAATAATAAAGTAAAGTGAAGCCCTCTGTTTATGTCAGTGTTTCATTCCTTAAATCACTGTTGCAAACTCCATAGTGTACAACAGTGTAGGTGTGTGCACAAGAAAAAACATCACTTCTTAAAGTACCATTAAATACAGTAGAATTATATAATCAAAAAGTGCATAATAAAAAGGCAATGCAATAGAACTTACTCTCAATTTTAATTGAGCAATAGATTTTTTTTTTATTTCCTGCCCCCTGCCAATCACAGATTCACATATGTATATGCACTGTGTACTCTTGCAAATGCTCAGAAGGAGCAGGTTCCTCAGAAAGTGTATATATAAAAAGACTGTGTGCAATTTGATAATGGAAGTAATGTTCTATCTACATCACAAAAGTTTAATTTTGACTTTATAATCTCTTTAACTTTACACAGAAGACTTCTGCAAAATTCTATGTATCCCAAAAGACTTACTGTACTTAAATTGAAAAACATGATTTACTTTATGTCACTACCACCTCTCCTGATCAGACTGTGCAGTTGAGGCTGTGACGGAGATGCATGCATGAAAGGGTTAACAAAACACTTCTAAACTAATCTAGCTCCCGAAAGTACAAACATCACTTATCACCACCCATTATCTACAGGGACAGTCTAGTAGAAATTAAACTCTCATTATTCAGATAGGACTTATTATTAATCAACTTTCCAATTTACTTTTATCATCAAATTTGCTTTTTTCTCTTGGTGTTCTTAGTTTAAACTAAACATAGGTAGGCTCATATGCTAATTTCTAAGCCTTTGAGGACTGCCTCTTATCACAGGCTTTTTAAATTCCTTTTCAACACAAAGAGACAGAAAGTACACGTGGGCCATATAGATAACACTGTGTTCAGGCACAGAGGGTTATTTAAGATTTAGCACAAAACAATGCTAAATTTAAGACAATAGATAATAAACAGTCACAGTCATGTGATCAGGGGGCTGGAAGAAGGTTCATAGATACAAGGTGATTACAGAGGTAAAAAGTATATTAATATAACTGTGTTGGTTGTGCAAAACTGGGGAATGGGTAATAAAGGGATTATCTATCTTTTAAAACAATAACAATTCTATGGTAGACTGTCCCTATAACTCCATAACTCCATCTATAACTCCAAATGCTGCCAACATCAAGTTAAAACTGGTAGCACTTGATCCCCCTACTTCACAGATTAAAAATCAAAAACCCAATTTGGTAAAAATCTACAAATTATATATATATATAAATATAAATAAAATAAAATACAGAAATGATGAACATTTTCTGTTAAAGGGAATGTCAAGTCCAAAAAAAACTTTCATGTTTCAAATAGGGCATGTAATTTAAAACAACTTTCCAATTTACTTTTATCACCAATTTTACTTTGTTCTCTTGGTATTCTTAGTTGAAAGCAAAACCTAGGAAGGCTCATATGATAATTTCTAAGCCCTTGAAGGCCGCCTCTTATCACATGTTTTTTTATTTGCTTTTCACAACATGGGAGAGCTAGTTCATGTAAACCCTATAGATAACATTGTGAGCACGCCCGTGGATTGTGGCAGACACTGCACTAATTGGCTAAAATAAAAGTCAATAGATAATAAATAAAATGTCATGTGATCAGGGGTCTGTCAGAAGATGTTTAGATACAAGTTAATCACAGAGGTAAAAAGTGTATTATTATAACTGTGTTGGTTATGCAAAACTAGGGAATGTGTAATAAAGGGATTATCTATCTTTTAAAACAACAAAAATTCTTGTGTTGACTGTCCCTTTAAATCGTGCAAATTGTTAGCAGTCTCTCAAGTAATGTGAACTCAAATGTTAAAAACGAAAGCCAAAACTATAATAAGAAATATTTATTATGACAAAAATGGTCACAGTGCATTATTACCGAGATACAGGAAAATATACAAAGGTACACAATGCAATATATTTTTTAAAGGGACATTCTTCTCCAGAATTGTTATTGTTTAAAAAGATACATAATCCCTTTATTATCCATTAAACAGTTTTGCATAATCAACACTGTTATATTAATATATGTTTTACCTCTGTGATTACCTTGTATCTAAACGCTGTGACACACTGTAAGCAGAGCGACGCGCAGCGTGTAGATGCGGCTGTGCGCGCTCAGTGTGTCCTGCCTTTTCATCTCTGAGCACTCTGCTGCGTCAGGTCGCGTAGCTAAGCGCTCAGAGATGAAATATTTGAACTTCAGAAGCAATGCGAAGCCGAGCAAAGCAGCTGCATCGCCCCGCGCCGCATCGCTTGCAGTGTGTCACAGCCTTTAGGCTCTGAAGTCTGCCCCCTTATTTAAGTTCTTTGACAAAAAATTACATTCCCTATTTAAATCATAAAAGTTTTTTTTGGACTTGACTGTCCCTTTAATTTCCCTGCAAGGTAGTCCAATAAAGTCTTTAGGCAGCACAATTTTTTTTTATATCAAACAACATGCATTTTCCATTCTTTATTGTTACAAGGCCTTATTACTGGTACCAGTTTATTTCTTTACAAAGCTACTTATCCTGTTTAGACATCAGATCTTTGCATTGGTGATAGACTGTTGTCAACCATGTCAGTTTTGGTTTAAAGGGACACTAAACCCTCCTCCAATGCACATGAAACCCAAAATATTTATTTAATGATTCAGATAGAGCATACAATTTAAAACAACTTTTCACTTCTATTTAATTTGCTTGATTATCTTGCTATCCTTTGTTGAAGAAGCAGTAATGCACTACTGGGCGCTAGCTAAAAGCCAATGATATGTGGAGCTAACAATCAGCAGATCCTAAGCCTACATAGGTATACTTTTTAACAAAGGATACAAAAAGAACAAAACTAAATTAGATAATATAAATAAAACTGGAAATTCTTTTAAAATTGCATGCTCTATCTGAATCATGAAAGAAAAAAATAGGTTTTATGTCCCTTAAACCCTAACTGCCAATAATCTCAGTACAGATTATCTCATTTTAACTAACTATGGTGAAATTAAAATGGTTTTAAGGTAAAACGCATTCAAGTTTTAAAATAAAATATTTGACCATTCTTAAAACTTTATCAGGAGCATTGGATAAAAGAAAACCTGACACTAATAATCTTCACTCCCTCTATGAAACACATTGTATTCATAAGCAACAAAGGAGAGCTCATGTGAGTGTAGCTTACACGTGGCCATGACTTATTTCACTTGCAGAAATGACCTTATTGCTTGAATAGATCGGATACTGCATCAGGGGCAAATTGATCATTACAGAATAAATCACTAAGGCATTCAGCTTAGAGGGTCTGGCTCTATAACGTGCTGATTTACTCACTTATTACCTTACAATGTGAAGACATAAAACTAGGGAGTACAAGATACTTTTTCTAAAGAAGCACTGACAATCAAGCCTTTTGTTCCACTTAATATGATATTTGAAAGATTGATTGCATTTAACAATAGCACAGAAGATTTTTTTTATATATTAGTATTTTGTGTAACCAGTCATAAGAAAAATGTTAATTATCTACTCAACATTAAACAAAGAGCTGCTACATAGTTTAACTTATAGTATACAAATTCACAGCATACACTTGAGTATAAATACATATGTATTGTACATGTCAATGACAACACTGTCGTTAATGATTTTACACTTGCTACATAAAAGAGATAACCATATATATTCCATAGAACAGGGTTCTTCAAACTTGTTTTCGCAAGACCCAGTGCCATGATACCACATACCTTCGCAACCCTATTTATTTGCTTGGTCTATAAATTTCTGAAGTAATATACAACAAAATAGCTGCAATTATTGGCAAATGATATGCATACTTTATTCCTGATTATAGTCAAACTTGAAAGTACTGTAAAAACATAATTTATGCTTAACTGATAAATTTATTTCTCTTGTAGTGTATCCAGTCCACGGATCATCCATTACTTGTGGGATATTCTCCTTCCCAACAGGAAGTTGCAAGAGGATCACCCACAGCAGAGCTGCTATATAGCTCCTCCCCTCACTGCCATATCCAGTCATTCGACCGAAACAAGACGAGAAAGGAGAAAGCATAGGGTGCAGTGGTGACTGTAGTTTAATTAAAATTTAGACCTGCCTTAAAAGGACAGGGGGCGGGCCGTGGACTGGATACACTACAAGAGAAATAAATTTATCAGGTAAGCATAAATTATGTTTTCTCTTGTTAAGTGTATCCAGTCCACGGATCATCCATTACTTGTGGGATACCAATACCAAAGCTAAAGTACACGGATGATGGGAGGGACAAGGCAGGAACTTAAACGGAAGGAACCACTGCCTGTAGAACCTTTCTCCCAAAAACAGCCTCCGAAGAAGCAAAAGTGTCAAATTTGTAAAATTTTGAAAAGGTGTGAAGCGAAGACCAAGTCGCAGCCTTGCAAATCTGTTCAACAGAGGCCTCATTTTTAAAGGCCCAGGTGGAAGCCACAGCTCTAGTAGAATGAGCTGTAATCCTTTCAGGGGGCTGCTGTCCAGCAGTCTCATAGGCTAAGCATATTATGCTCCGAAGCCAAAAGGAGAGAGAGGTTGTCGAAGCTTTTTGACCTCTCCTCTGTCCAGAGTAAACGACAAACAGGGCAGATGTTTGACGAAAATCTTTAGTAGCCTGTAAGTAAAACTTCAAGGCACGGACTACGTCCAGATTATGCAAAAGACGTTCCTTCTTTAAAGAAGGATTAGGACACAATGATGGAACAACAATCTCTTGATTGATATTCCTGTTAGAAACCACCTTAGGTAAAAACCCAGGTTTGGTACGCAGAACTACCTTGTGTGAATGAAAAATCAGATAAGGAGAATCACAATGTAAGGCAGATAACTCAGAGACTCTTCAAGCCGAGGAAATAGCCATCAAAAATAGAACTTTCCAAGATAAAAGTTTAATATCAATGGAATGAAGGGGTTCAAACGGAACTCCCTGAAGAACTTTAAGAACCAAGTTTAAGCTCCACGGGGGAGCAACAGTTTTAAACATAGGCTTAATCCTAACCAAAGCCTGACAAAATGCCTGGACGTCTGGAACTTCTGCCAGACGCTTGTGCAAAAGAATAGACAGAGCAGAGATCTGTCCTTTTAAAGAACTAGATGATAAGCCTTTGTCCAAACCCTCTTGGAGAAAGGACAATATCCTAGGAATCCTAACCTTACCCCATGAGTAACTCTTGGATTCACACCAATAAAGATATTTACGCCATATCTTATGGTAGATTTTCCTGGTGACAGGCTTCCGAGCCTGTATTAAGGTATCAATGACTGACTCGGAGAAGCCACGCCTTGATAGAATCAAGCGTTCAATCTCCATGCAGTCAATCTCAGAGAAATTAGATTTGGATGATTGAAAGGACCTTGTATTAGAAGGTCCTGCCTCAGAGGCAGAGTCCATGGTGGAAGAGATGACATGTCCACTAGGTCTGCATACCAGGTCCTGCATGGCCACGCAGGCGCTATCAGAATCACCGATGCTCTCTCCTGTTTGATTTTGGCAATCAGTCGAGGGAGCAGAGGAAATGGTGGAAACACATAGGCCAGGTTGAAGAACCAAGGAGCTGCTAGAGCATCTATCAGCGTTGCTCCCGGGTCCCTGGACCTGGATCCGTAACAAGGAAGCTTGGCGTTCTGGCGAGACGCCATGAGATCCAGTCCTGGTTTGCCCCAATGATGGACCAGTTGAGCAAACACCTCCGGATGGAGTTCCCACTCCCCCGGATGAAAAGTCTGACGACTTAGAAAATCCGCCTCCCAGTTCTGTACGTCTGGGATGTGGATTGCTGACAGGTGAGTGAGTCTCTGCCCAGCGAATTATCTTTGAGACTTCTAACATCGCTAGGGAACTCCTGGTTCCCCCTTGATGGTTGATGTAAGCCACAGTCGTGATGTTGTCCGACTGAAATCTGATGAACCTCAGTGTTGCTAACTGAGGCCAAGCTAGAAGAGCATTGAATATTGCTCTTAACTCCAGAATATTTATTGGGAGGAGTTTCTCCTCCTGAGTCCACGATCCCTGAGCCTTCAGGGAGTTCCAGACTGCGCCCCAACCTAGAAGGCTGGCATCTGTTGTTACAATCGTCCAATCTGGCCTGCGAAAGGTCATACCCTTGGACAGATGGACCCGAGAAAGCCACCAGAGAAGAGAATCTCTGGTCTCTTGATCCAGATTTAGCAGAGGGGACAAATCTGAGTAATCCCCATTCCACTGACTTAGCATGCATAGTTGCAGCGGTCTGAGATGCAGGCGCGCAAATGGCACTATGTCCATTGCCGCTACCATTAAGCCGATTACTTCCATGCACTGAGCCACTGACAGGCGTGGAATGGAATGAAGGACACGGCAAGCATTTAGAAGTTTTGATAACCTGGACTCCGTCAGGTAAATTTTCATCTCTACAGAATCTATAAGAGTCCCTAGGAAGGAGACTCTTGTGAGTGGTGATAGAGAACTCTTTTCCACGTTCACTTTCCACCCATGCGACCTCAGAAATGCCAGAACTATCTCTGTATGAGACTTGGCAATTTGAAAGCTTGACGCCTGTATCAGGATGTCGTCTAGATACGGAGCCACCGCTATGCCTCGCGGTCTTAGAACCGCCAGAAGTGAGCCCAGAACCTTTGTAAAAATTCTCGGGGCAGTGGCCAACCCGAAAGGAAGAGCTACAAATTGGTAATGCCTGTCTAGAAAGGCAAACCTTAGGAACCGATGATGATCTTTGTGAATCGGTATGTGAAGGTAGGCATCCTTTAAGTCCACTGTGGTCATGTACTGACCCTCTTGGATCATGGGTAGGATGGTCCGAATAGTTTCCATTTTGAATGATGGAACTCTGAGGAATTTGTTTAAGATCTTTAGATCCAAGATTGGTCTGAAGGTTCCCTCTTTCTTGGGAACCACAAACAGATTTGAATAAAATCCCTGTCCTTGTTCCGTCCGCGGAACTGGATGGATCACTCCCATTACTAGGAGGTCTTGCACACAGCTTAGGAATGCCTCTTTCTTTATCTGGTTTGCTGATAACCTTGAAAGATGAAATCTCCCTTGTGGAGGAGAAGCTTTGAAGTCCAGAAGATATCCCTGAGATATGATCTCCAACGCCCAGGGATCCTGAACATCTCTTGCCCACGCCTGGGCGAAGAGAGAAAGTCTGCCACCACTAGATCCATTTCCGGATAGGGGGCCGTTCCTTCATGCTGTCTTGGGGGCAGCAGCAGGCTTTCTGGCCTGCTTGCCCTTGTTCCAGGACTGGTTAGGTTTACAGGCCTGTCTGGAATGAGCAACAGTTCCCTCTTGTTTTGAAGCGGAGGAAGTTGATGCTGCTCCTGCCTTGAAATTTCGAAAGGCACGAAAATTAGACTGTTTGGCCTTTGATTTGGCCCTGTCCTGAGGAAGGGTATGACCCTTGCCTCCAGTAATGTCAGCAATAATTTCCTTCAAGCCAGGCCCGAATAAGGTCTGCCCCTTGAAAGGAATGTTGAGTAATTTAGACTTTGAAGTCACGTCAGCTGACCAGGATTTAAGCCATAGCGCCCTACGCGCCTGGATGGCGAATCTGGAATTCTTAGCCGTTAGTTTAGTCAAATGAACAATGGCATCAGAAACAAATGAGTTAGCTATCTTAAGAGTTCTAAGTTTGTCAATAATTTCATTCAATGGAGCTGTCTGGATGGCCTCTTCCAGGGCCTCAAACCAGAATGCCGCCGCAGCAGTGACAGGCGCAATGCATGCAAGGGGCTGTAAAATAAAACCTTGTTGAATAAACATTTTCTTAAGGTAACCCTCCAATTTTTTATCCATTGGATCTGAAAAAGCACAACTGTCCTCAACCGGGATAGTGGTACGCTTTGCTAAAGTAGAAACTGCCACCCTCCACCTTAGGGACCGTCTGCCATAAGTCCCGTGTAGTGGCGTCTATTGGAAACATTTTTCTAAATATAGGAGGTGGGGAAAAAGGCCCACCCGGTCTATCCCACTCCTTGCTAATAATTTCTGTAAGCCTTTTAGTTATAGGAAAAACGTCAGTACACACCGGCACCGCATAGCATCTATCCAGCCTACACAATTTCTCTGGAATTGCAACTGTGTTACAGTCATTCAGAGCAGCTAATACCTCCCCAAGCAATACACGGAGGTTCTCAAGCTTAAATTTAAAATTAGAAATCTCTGAATCAGGTTTCCCCGAGTCAGAGATGTCACCCACAGACTGAAGCTCTCCGTCCTCATGTTCTGCATACTGTGACGCAGTATCAGACATGGCTCTAACAGCATTTGCGCGCTCTGTATCTCTCCTAACCCCAGAGCTATCGCGCTTGCCTCTTAATTCAGGCAATCTAGATAATACCTCTGACAGGGTATTATTCATGATTGCAGCCATGTCCTGCAAGGTAATCGCTATGGGCGTCCCTGATGTAATTGGCGCCATATTAGCGTGCGTCCCCTGAGCGGGAGGCGAAGGGTCTGACACGTTAGTCGGCATAACTTCCCCCTCGACAGAACCCTCTGGTGATAATTCTTTTATAGATAAAGACTGATCTTTACTCTTTAAGGTGAAATCAATACATTTAGTACACATTCTCCTATGGGGCTCCACCATGGCTTTCAAACATAATGAACAAGTAGGTTCCTCTGTGTCAGACATGTTTAAACAGACTAGCAATGAGACTAGCAAGCTTGGAAAACACTTTAAAACAAGCAATATAAAAAACGTTACTGCACCTTTAAGAAACACAAATTTTCCCAAATTTTGAAATAACAGTGAAAAAATGCAGTTACACTAACGAAATTTTTACAGTGTATGTAACAAGTTAGCAGAGCATTACACCCACTTGCAAATGGATGATTAACCCCTTAATACCAAAAACGGAATAACAAATGACAAAAACGTTTTTTAAACAGTCACAACAACTGCCACAGCTCTACTGTGGCTTTTTACCTCCCTCAATGCGACTTTTGAAGCCTTTTGAGCCCTTCAGAGAAGTCCTGGATCATGCAGGAAGAAGCTAGATGTCTGTGTCTGTAATTTTTGCTGTGCAAAAAAACGCCAAAATAGGCCCCTCCCACTCATATTACAACAGTGGGAAGCCTCAGGGAACTGTTTCTAGGCAAAATTCAAGCCAGCCATGTGGAAAAAACATAATTTATGTAAGAACTTACCTGATAAATTCATTTCTTTCATATTAGCAAGAGTCCATGAGCTAGTGACGTATGGGATATACATTCCTACCAGGAGGGGCAAAGTTTCCCAAACCTTAAAATGCCTATAAATACACCCCTCACCACACCCACAATTCAGTTTAACGAATAGCCAAGAAGTGGGGTGATAAGAAAAGAGCGAAAGCATCAAAAAAATAAGGAATTGGAATAATTGTGCTTTATACAAAAAAATCATAACCACCACAAAAAAGGGTGGGCCTCATGGACTCTTGCTAATATGAAAGAAATGAATTTATCAGGTAAGTTCTTACATAAATTATGTTTTCTTTCATGTAATTAGCAAGAGTCCATGAGCTAGTGACGTATGGGATATAAATACCCAAGATGTGGAACTTCCACGCAAGAGTCACTAGAGAGGGAGGGATAAAATAAAGACAGCCAATTCCGCTGAAAAATTAATCCACTACCCAAATCAAAAGTTTCAATTTTAATAATGAAAAAAACTGAAATTATAAGCAGAAGAATCAAACTGAAACAGCTGCCTGAAGTACTATTCTACCAAAAACTGCTTCTAAAGAAGAGAAAACATCAAAATGGTAGAATTTAGTAAAAGTATGCAAAGAAGACCAAGTCATTGCTTTGCAAATTGATCAACAGAAGCTTCATTCTTAAAAAGCCCAGGAAGTAGAAACTGACCTAGTAGAATGAGCCGTAATCCACTGAGACGGGGAATAATCCGACTCCAAATAAGCATGATGAATCAAAAGCTTAACCAAGATGCCAAAGAAATGGCAGTAGCCTTCTGACCTTCCTAAAACCAGAAAAGATAACAAATAGACTAGAAGTCTGTCTGAAATCTGAGTAGCTTCAACATAATATTTCAAAAAACTCTTACCACATCCTAAAGAATGTAAGAATCTTACCAAAGAATTCTTAGGATTAGGACACAAGGAAAAGACAATAATTCCTCCAACTAGAATTCACAACTTAGGTGAAAATTTAAATGAGGACAGCAAAAAAACACCTTATCCTGATGAAAAATCAGAACAAGGAGATTCACAAGAAAAAACAGATAATTCAAAAACTGTTCTAACTGAAGAGATGTCCAAAAAGAACAATACTTTCCATGAAAGTAATGAATGTCCAGAGCAAGCATGTGCTCAAAATAGAAGAGCCTGAAAAACCTTCAGAACCCAATTAAGACTCCAAGGAGGAGAAATTGGCTTAATGACAGATTTGATACGAATCAAAACCTGAAAAAAAATTATGAATATCAGGAAGTAACACTGCCTTATACTGATGAAAAATCAGAAAAGGATATTCA
This sequence comes from Bombina bombina, assembly GCF_027579735.1. NCBI lineage: Eukaryota > Metazoa > Chordata > Amphibia > Anura > Bombinatoridae > Bombina > Bombina bombina. The sequence continues at coordinate 361,815,288 of NC_069502.1, forward strand.
AAAAAAAGAGCAGATAACTCAAAAAACTCTTCGAGTAGAAGAAATAACCAAAAGGAACAATACTTTTCCAAGAAAGTAATTAACGTTCAGAAAATGCATAGTTTCAAACGGAGGAGCCTGTAAAGCCCTCAGCACCAAATTGAGACTCCAAAGAGGAGAGAATGAATTAATGACAGGCTTGATATGGACCAAAGCCTGTACAACACAATGAATATCAGGAAGATTAGCAATCTTTCTGTAAAAAAAGAACAGAAAGAGTGGAGATTTGTCCTAACAAAGAATTGAAGACAAAACCTTATCCAAACCAACCTGAAAAAATAATAAAATTCTATGAATTTTAAAAGAATGCCAAGAAAAGTAGGTCTTCCAGACTCAATATAAATCTTTCTAGAGACAGATTTATGAGCCTGAAACATTTAATCAATGAGTCAGAAAAACCTCTATGACTAAAAACCAAGCGTTCAATCTCCATCCCTTCAAATGTAATGATTTGAGATCCTGGTGGAAAAAATGGCCTTGAGAAAGAAAAGGTCTGGTTTAAACGGAGGTGTCCAACGTTGGCAACTGGCCATCCAAATGAGATTCGTATACCAAAACCTGAGAGGCCATGCTGGAGCTACCAGCATAACAAACAAATACTCCGTAAGAATTTTGGAAGAAGAACTAGAGGCGGAAAGAAATAGGCAAAAAGATAATTCCAAAGAAATGTCAATGCATACACTACTTCCGCCTGAAGATTCCCGGACCTTAATAGGCCCCTGGGAAGTTCTTTATTCAGATGAGATGAAAAACATATCTGGTTAAGAGAGACCGTTCTCCCGGAAGAAAAGCTTGATTAACAGAGATAATCCGCTTCCCAAATATCTATACCTGGGAAAAAAAACACAGAATTTAGATAGGAGCTGGATTTAGCCCAAGCTAATATCCGAGACACTTCTGTCACAGCCTAAGGACTGATAGTCCTACTCTGATGATTGACATACACCATAGTAGTGATATTGTCTGAAAAACATTAAACGTCTCTTCTTCAAAAAGAAACTAACTGAAAAACTCTGAGAAAGCACGGAGTTCTAAAATATCAAATGGTAATCTCGCCTCCTGAGATTTCCAAACCCCTTGTGCTGACAGAGATCCAAAGACAGCCTCCCAACCAAAAAGACTCACATCTGTAGAGATCATGGTCCAGGTTGAAAGAGACCTGTAGAACTAAATGATGGTGATCATAACCACCAAATCAAGAGAGATAAATATTAGGATTCGAAGATTTAAAATGCGAAATCCTAGAAACCCTGCACCATAATTCAGCATAAAAGACTGGAAAGGTTCTTTCTATTGAAAATGAGCAAAGGGAATTAAATCCAATGCTGTGGCCATAAGACCTAAAACTTCTATGCATATATAGCAACTGAAAGAAATAATAGAGACTAAAGGTACCGACAAACGGAACACAATAAAATTGTCTCTTGTCTGATAGAGACAAAGACAGTGACACAAACTATCTGGAAACCTAAAAAAGGTAACCCTTGTGTAAGGAATCAAGAGCTTTTGAAAAAAAGATTCTCTAACTATGTCCTGAAGAGCAAAGTGAATCATATGAGATTCCGCATCCTCAGAAAATAATCTGAATGAAAACAGAAAAAACATAATTTATGTAAGAACTTACCTGATAAATTCAGTTCTTTCATATTAGCAAGAGTCCATGAGCTAGTGACGTATGGGATATACATTCCTACCAGGAGGGGCAAAGTTTCCCAAACCTCAAAATGCCTATAAATACACCCCTCACCACACCCACAAATCAGTTTAACGAATAGCCAAAAATAAAAAATAAGGAATTGGAATAATTGTGCTTACAAAAAAATCATAACCACCACAAAAAAAGGGTGGGCCTCATGGACTCTTGCTAATATGAAAGAAATGAATTTATCAGGTAAGTTCTTACATAAATTATTAGCAAGAGTCCATGAGCTAGTGACGTATGGGATAATAACTACCCAAGATGTGGATCTTTCCACGCAAGAGTCACTAGAGAGGGAGGGATAAAATAAAGACAGCCAATTCCTGCTGAAAATAATCCACACCCAAAATAAAGTTTAAATGAAAACATAAGCAGAAGATTCAAACTGAAACAGCTGCCTGAAGTACTTTTCTACCAAAAGAAGAAGAAAACACATCAAACTGGTAGAATTTAGTAAAAGTATGCAAAGAAGACCAAGTTGCTGCTTTGCAAATCTGATCAACCGAAGCTTCATTCTTAAACGCACAGGAAGTAGAAACTGACCTAGTCGAATGAGCTGTAATCCTCTGAGGCGGAGTTTTACCCGACTCAACATAGGCCCTGATGAATTAAAGATTTCAACCAAGATGCCAAAGAAATGGCAGAAGCTTTCTGGCCTTTTCTAGAACCGGAAAAGATGACAAATAGACTAGAAGTCTTTCGGATAATTCTTAGTAGCTTCAACATAATATTTCAAAGCTCTAACAACATCCAAAGAATGCAATGATTTCTCCTTAGAATTCTTAGGATTAGGGCATAATGAAGGAACTACAATTTCTCTACTAATGTTGTTGGAATTCACAACCTTAGGTAAAAATTCAAAAGAAGTTCGCAACACTGCCTTATCCTGATGAAAAATCAGAAAAGGAGACTCACAAGAAAGAGCAGACAATTCAGAGACTCTTCTGGCAGAAGAGATGGCCAAAAGGAACAAAACTTTCCAAGAAAGTAATTTAATGTCCAATGAATGCATAGGTTCAAATGGAGGAGCTTGAAGAGCCCCCAGAACCAAATTCAAACTCCAAGGAGGAGAAATTGACTTAATGACAGGTTTTATACGAACCAAGGCTTGTACAAAACAATGAATATCAGGAAGATTAGCAATCTTTCTGTGAAAAAGAACAGAAAGAGCAGAGATTTGACCTTTCAAGGAACTTGCGGACAAACCTTTATCTAAACCATCCTGAAGAAACTGTAAAATTCTCGGAATTCTAAAAGAATGCCAGGAAAAATGATGAGAAAGACACCAAGAAATATAAGTCTTCCAGACTCTATAATATATGTCTCTAGATACAGATTTACGAGCCTGTAACATAGTATTAATCAGAGAGTCAGAGAAACCTCTTTGACCAAGAATCAAGCGTTCAATCTCCATACCTCTAAATTTAAGGATTTGAGATCCTGATGGAAAAAAGGACCTTGCGACAGAAGGTCTGGTCTTAACGAAAGAGTCCACGGTTGGCAAGAGGCCATCCGGACAAGATCCGCATACCAAAACCTGTGAGGCCATGCTGGAGCTACCAGCAGAACAAACGAGCATTCCTTCAGAATCTTGGAGATTACTCTTGGAAGAAGAACTAGAGGCGGAAAGATATAGGCAGGATGATACTTCCAAGGAAGTGATAATGCATCCACTGCCTCCGCCTGAGGATCAAGGGATCTGGACAGATACCTGGGAAGTTTCTTGTTTAGATGAGAAGCCATCAGATCTATTTCTGGAAGTTCCCACATTTGAACAATCTGAAGAAATACCTCTGGGTGAAGAGACCATTCGCCCGGATGCAACGTTTGGCGACTGAGATAATCCGCTTCCCAATTGTCTATTCCTGGAATATGAACCGCAGAGATTAGACAGGAGCTGGATTCCGCCCAAACCAGAATTCGAGATACTTCTTTCATAGCCAGAGGACTGTGAGTCCCTCCTTGATGATTGATGTATGCCACAGTTGTGATATTGTCTGTCTGAAAACAAATGAACGATTCTCTCTTCAGAAGAGGCCAAGACTGAAGAGCTCTGAAAATTGCATGGAGTTCCAAAATATTGATCGGTAATCTCACCTCCTGAGATTCCCAAACCCCTTGTGCTGTCAGAGACCCCCACACAGCTCCCCAACCTGTAAGACTTGCATCTGTTGAAATTACAGTCCAGGTCGGAAGAACAAAAGAAGCCCCCTGAACTAAACGATGGTGATCTGTCCACCACGTCAGAGAGTGTCGTACAATCGGTTTTAAAGATATTAATTGAGATATCTTTGTGTAATCCCTGCACCATTGGTTCAGCATACAGAGCTGAAGAGGTCGCATGTGAAAACGAGCAAAGGGGATTGCGTCCGATGCAGCAGTCATAAGACCTAGAATTTCCATGCATAAGGCTACTGAAGGGAATGATTGTGACTGAAGGTTTCGACAAGCTGAAATCAATTTTAGACGTCTCTTGTCTGTCAAAGACAGAGTCATGGACACTGAATCTATCTGGAAACCCAAAAAGGTTACCCTTGTCTGAGGAATCAATTAACTTTTTAGTGAATTGATCCTCCAACCATGATTTTGAAGAAACAACAAGTCGATTCGTATGAGATTCTGCTAAATGTGAAGACTGAGCAAGTACCAAGATATCGTCCAAATAAGGAAATACCACAATACCCTGTTCTCTGATTACAGATAGAAGGGCACCGAGAACTTTTGTAAAAATTCTTGGAGCTGTTGCTAGGCCAAACGGCAGAGCCACAAACTGGTAATGCTTGTCTAGGAAAGAGAATCTCAGAAACTGATAGTGCGCTGGATGAATCGGAATATGCAGATATGCATCCTGTAAATCTATTGTAGACATATAATGCCCTTGTTGAACAAAAGGCAGGATAGTCCTTACAGTTACCATTTTGAATGTTGGTATCCTTACATAACGATTCAATATTTTTAGATCCAGAACTGGTCTGAAGGAATTCTCCTTCTTTGGTACAATGAAGAGATTCAAATAAAACCCCAGCCCCTGTTCCAGAACTGGAACTGGCATAATTAATCCAGCCAACTCTAGATCTGAAACACATTTCAGAAATGCTTGAGCTTTCGCTGGGTTTACTGGGACACGGGAAAGAAAGAATCTCTTTGCAGGAGGTCTTATCTTGAAACCAATTCTGTACCCTTCTGAAATAATGTTCTGAATCCAAAGATTGTGAACAGAATTGATCCAAATTTCTTTGAAAAAACGTAACCTGCCCCCTACCAGCTGAGCTGGAATGAGGGCCGCACCTTCATGTGGACTTAGAAGCTGGCTTTGCTTTTCTAGAAGGCTTGGATTTATTCCAGACTGGAGATGGTTTCCAAACTGAAACTGCTCCTGAGGATGAAGGATCAGGCTTTTGTTCTTTGCTGAAACGAAAGGAACGAAAACGATTATTAGCCCTGTTTTTACCCTTAGATTTTTTATCCTGTGGTAAAAAAGTTCCTTTCCCACCAGTAACAGTTGAGATAATAGAATCCAACTGAGAACCAAATAATTTATTACCCTGGAAAGAAAGGGAAAGTAGAGTCGATTTAGAAGACATATCAGCATTCCAAGTTTTAAGCCATAAAGCTCTTCTAGCTAAAATAGCTAGAGACATAAACCTGACATCAACTCTGATAATATCAAAAATGGCATCACAGATAAAATTATTAGCATGTTGAAGAAGAAGAATAATGTTATGAGAATCATGATCTGTTACTTGTTGCGCTAAAGTTTCCAACCAAAAAGTTGAAGCTGCAGCAACATCCGCCAAAGATATAGCAGGTCTAAGAAGATTACCTGAACACAAATAAGCTTTTCTTAGAAAGGATTCAATTTTCCTATCTAAAGGATCCTTAAAGGCAGTACCATCTGCCGTAGGAATAGTAGTACGTTTAGCAAGGGTAGAGATAGCCCCATCAACTTTAGGGATTTTGTCCCAAAACTCTAATCTGTCAGACGGCACAGGATATAATTGCTTAAAACGTTTAGAAGGAGTAAATGAATTACCCAATTTATTCCATTCCCTGGAAATTACTTCAGAAATAGCACCAGGAACAGGAAAAACTTCTGGAATAACTACAGGAGATTTAAAGACCTTATCTAAACGTTTAGATTTAGTATCAAGAGGACCAGAATCCTCAATTTCTAATGCAATTAGGACGTCTTTAAGTAAAGAACGAATAAATTCCATTTTAAATAAATATGAAGATTTATCAGCATCAACCTCTGAAACAGAATCCTCTGAACCAGAAGAATCATTAGAATCAGAATGATGATGTTCATTTAAAAATTCATCTGGATAAAGAGAAGTTTTAAAAGACTTTTTATGTTTACTAGAAGGAGGAATAACAGACATAGCCTTCTTAATAGATTCAGAAACAAAATCTCTTATGTTATCAGGAACACTCTGAACATTAGATGTTGATGGAACTGCAACAGGTAATGGTATTTTACTAAAGGAAATATTTTCTGCATTAACAAGTTTGTCATGACATTTAATACAAACAACAGCTGGAGGAACAGCTACCAAAAGTTTACAGCAGATACACTTAGCTTTGGTAGTTCCAGCACCAGGCAGCAATTTTCCTGAAGTATCTTCTGGCTCAGATGCAACATGAGACATCTTGCAATATGTAAGAGAAAAAAACAACATATAAAGCAAAATTGATCAAATTCCTTAAATGACAGTTTCAGGAATGGGAAAAAATGCCAAAGAACAAGCTTCTAGCAACCAGAAGCAATGAAAAATGAGACTTAAATAATGTGGAGACAAAAGCGACGCCCATATTTTTTTAGCGGCAAATAAGACGCCCACATTATTTGGCACCTAAATGCTTTTGGCGCCAAAAATGACGCCACATCCGGAACGCCGACACTTTTGGCGCAAAAGAACGTCAAAAATTAAGCATTTTCAGCCCCCGCGAGCCTAACAGCCCACAGGGAAAAAGTCAAATTTTTTAAGGTAAGAAAAAATGATTGATTCAAATGCATCATCCCAAATATGAAACTGACTGTCTGAAAATAAGGAATGTTGAACATCCTGAGTCAAGGCAAATAAATGTTTGAATACATATATTTAGAACTTTATAAAAAAGGCGCCCAACCATAGCTTAGAGTGTCACAGAAAATAAGACTTACTTACCCCAGGACACTCGTCTACATGTTGTAGAAAGCCAAACCAGTACTGAAACGAAAATCAGCAGAGGTAATGGTATATATATATATATATATATATATAAGAGTATATCGTCGATCTGAAAAGGGAGGTAAGAGATGAATCTCTACGACCGATAACAGAGAACCTTATGAAATAGACCCCGTAGAAGGAGATCATTGCATTCAAATAGGCAATACTCTCCTCACATCCCTCTGACATTCACTGCACGCTGAGAGGAAAACCGGGCTCCAACCTGTTGCGGAGCGCATATCAACATAGAATCTAGCACAAACTTACTTCACCACCTCCATAGGAGGCAAAGTTTGTAAAACTGATTTGTGGGTGTGGTGAGGGGTGTATTTATAGGCATTTTGAGGTTTGGGAAACTTTGCCCCTCCTGGTAGGAATGTATATCCCATACGTCACTAGCTCATGGACTCTTGCTAATTACATGAAAGAAATGAAGATATGCATTTATTGTATCTAATGAAAACAAATAATGCTATCACTGACCAAAAAAAAAGGGCAGAATAGTTTGAATAAAACTCCAAAACCCAGTTCCTAAAAATGGAACTGGAAGAAATACCCCAGAAGATTCCAGGTCTGAGCAGCGCTTGAACCCCATGGGTGCCCAGCCATGCTTCAACAGTACCCAAAATATACAGGACCGAAACACACTTAAAGAAAGTGTTAGCCTTACTGGAATAAAATCAATGAAATTTGGACCGAATAGAACCAAATAAATTTCAAAGAAGTCTTAACCTGCCCCTTGCCAGCCAAGCTGGAATACGGCACGCACATTGCAATTTTAGGGAGCTGATTTCAAACAAAAATTTCCAATTAAAAACATGTTACTTGGGAAAGAATTCAGGAATTCGTTCCTTAATAAGAACAACCAAACTAGTATAAGCTTAAAGTTTTAGTCTTAGAACTCAATCTTGAAGCCCAGAGTAACAGTTAAGAATTGAATCCAATTATAAAACAAATAATTGATTATCTTAGAACAAAAGAAATATGGATTTTTAAAAATCACAAAATTCATCTAGCTAAAATAGCTAAAGACATAGATTAACCCTCATTTGCGAAAATATTCAATAAAATGAAGACACAAATGAAAATATTAGCATGATAGTCCAGTTAAAGGACCAGTCAATACAGTGGACTTGCATAATCAAAAAATGCAAAACAACAAGACAAATGCAACAGCACCTAGTCTAGTAAATGTTGTCCCTTAACAATGCTAAAATAAATCATAATCTGATACTCGATCTTAAAGTAAACAGAACAAAATGAAGCAATTACAACATCCAAATAAATCACAGGACCAAGAAAAGTACCTGAAACTAAATAATTTTCCATAAATAAGATACAACCATCTAAAGGAAAATAAATACTATTTTGCTATAGAAACAATAGCATAATTAGTAGGAGTAGAGATAGCCCCAATAAATTGGAGAACCCTCCAAATTGAATTTAACTGCTGGCAAAGATTATAGTTTAAAACCTTTGAAGAAGGAATAAAAGAAAATTCTCAGCCTATTCCATTCCCTAGTATGAGGAATTGGAAAGAAAACCTCTGAAAACACAGAAGAAAAATAAGCAGAAATAGTGTTAGCTAGTCTTGAAAAAGAACTAGTTACCTTAATATCCAAAATAATCAACACCTTTTCAACAAAGAACAAATGTACTTTAATAAAAAAATAATAAAAAAGTGGATTTGTTAGTGTCAATATCTGATGAAAAAAATTCTGAATGAGAAAAAAACATCATCAGAGAAGGATAAATCAGTATGTTGTTGGTCATTTGAAACTTCAATAATTAAAAAAGAAGTGAAAAAGACCTAAAAATTTTTATTAGAAGGCACAATGTCAGACAAAGCCTTTAAAATAGAATCAGAAAAATATTTCTTATAAATCTTCTAAATATTTCTTGTACATAAGATGTAAAAAGAATGGCAATATATAAAGCATAAATACTAATGGATTCTGCATGTAAAAGTTTATCATAATAACTTATTACAAACCATAGCTAAAGATAAACATTCATAACATTTAAAATAAATGAACTTAGCTTTGGTAGGACTGAACTCAGTCAAGCGTTTTTCCAGAAGTAGCTTTTGATCCAGGGTCAATCTGAGACATCTTGCAATATGTAATAGAAAAAACAACATATAAAGCAAAATCTATCAAATTCCTTAAATGACAGTTTCAGGAATGGGAAAAAATGCCAATGAACAAGCTTCTAGCAACCAGAAGCAAATAAACAATGAGACTTAAATAATGTGGAAACAATAATGATGCCCATATTTTTTAGCGCCAAAAAAGACGCCCACACTATTTGGCGCCTAAATGCTTTGGCGCCAAAAATGACGCCACATCCGGTAACGCCGACATCTTTGGTGCAAAAAAACTTCAAAAAAATGACGCACATACAAACAACTTCCGGTGACAAGTATGACGCCGGAAATGACTAAGAAAATTTTTGCGCCAAAAAAGTCCGCGCCAAGACAGACGCAATAAAATGAAGCATTTTCAGCCCCCGCGAGCCTAACAGCCCACAGGAAAAAAAGTCAAATTTTAAAGGTAAGAAAAATTTAATATTCAAATGCATTATCCCAAATAATGAAACTGACTGTCTGAAATAAGGAATATTGAACATCCTGAATCAAGGCAAATAAATGTTTAAACACATATATTTAGAACTTTATATAAAAGTGCCCAACCATAGCTTAGAGTGTCACAGAAAATAAGACTTACTTACCCCAGGACACTCATCTACATATAGTAGAAAGCCAAACCAGTACTGAAACGAGAATCAGTAGAGGTAATGGTATATATAAGAGTATATCGTCGATCTGAAAAGGGAGGTAAGAGATGAATCTCTACGACCGATAACAGAGAACCTATGAAATAGATCCCGTAGAAGGAGACCATTGAATTCAAATAGGCAATACTCTCTTCACATCCCTCTGACATTCACTGCACGCTGAGAGGAAAACCGGGCTCCAGCCTGCTGCGGAACGCATATCAACGAAGAATCTAGCACAAACTTACTTCACCACCTCCACGGGAGGCAAAGTTTGTAAAACTGAATTGTGGGTGTGGTGAGGGGTGTATTTATAGGCATTTTAAGGTTTGGGAAACTTTGCCCCTCCTGGTAGGAATGTATATCCCATACGTCACTAGCTCATGGACTCTTGCTAATTACATGAAAGAAAACTAGGCCCCAATAAGTTTTATCACCAAACATATGTAAAAAACGATTAAACATGCCAGCAAACGTTTTAAAATACACTTTTATAAGAGTATGTATCTCTATTAATAAGCCCGATACCAGTCGCTATCACTGCATTTAAGGCTTTACTTACATTACTTCGGTATCAGCAGCATTTTCTAGCAAATTCCATCCCTAGAAAAATATTTTAACTGCACATACCTTATTACAGGAAAACCTGCACGCTATTCCCCCTCTGAAGTTACCTCACTCCTCAGAATATGTGAGAACAGCAAAGGATCTTAGTTACTTCTGCTAAGATCATAGAAAACGCAGGCAGATTCTTCTTCTAAATACTGCCTGAGATAAACAGTACACTCCGGTACCATTTAAAAATAACAAACTTTTGATTGAAGAAATAAACTAAGTATAAAACACCACAGTCCTCTTACGACCTCCATCTTAGTTGAGAGTTGCAAGAGAATGACTGGATATGGCAGTGAGGGGAGGAGCTATATAGCAGCTCTGCTGTGGGTGATCCTCTTGCAACTTCCTGTTGGGAAGGAGAATATCCCACAAGTAATGGATGATCCGTGGACTGGATACACTTAATAAGAGAAAGGTAATAACACAAATACTCTCATACAACCCACACACATGCACCACACATACACTCTCATGTAACACACACACACATGCACCACACACATACTCTCATGTAACACACACACACATGCACCACACACATACTCTCATGTAACACACACATGCACCACACACATACTCTCATGTAACACACACACACATGCACCACACACATACTCTCATGTAACACACACACACACACTCTCTCATGTAACACACACACACACACACACGCACCACACACACACACACTCTCATGTAACACACACACACATGCACCACACACACACTCATGTAACACACACACACATGCACCACACACACTCTCATGTAACACACACACACACGCACCACACACACACTCTCATGTAACACACACACGCACCACACACACGCACCACACACACACTCTCATGTAACACACACACACCACACATACACTCTCATGTAACACACACATGCACCACACACACACACTCATGTAACACACACACACTCTCATCTAACACACACACACATGCACCACACACACACCACACACACACACATGCACCACACACACACACACACACCACACACACACTCTCATGTAACACACACTCATGTAACACACACACACGCACCACACACACATGCACCACACACACACTCTCCACACACACACACACTCTCATGTAACACACACACACACTCATGTAACACACACACATGCACCACACACACACACTCTCATGTAACACACACACGCACCACACACACACATGCACCACACACACACACTCTCATGTAACACACACACGCACCACACACACACGCACCACACACACACGCATATAACACACACTCTCATGTAACACACACACACACACATGCACCACACACACATGCACCACACACACATGCACCACACACACACACACACACACACCACACACACAAGTCGCAACCCAGTAATGGGTCCTGACCCATGGATTGAAGAACCCTGCCATATAATATATTGTTGATATTCCATAGGGTCCAAAAATAAATAAAGCTTCTAGAATCTACAACCAATAAAATTTACATATATCCTCCTCCACTTTAAAACAGCTAGTTTAACCTAGATTCACAATAACAATTATTACTTCTGATGATTTAAAATGTGATAAACAATGCAGCAGTGCAGCCGGTAAAGCCAGTAAAATGCTCGGTTACAATGGGAGAGGAATTAGCTGCAGAAATAGCAAAGGTTCTTATGCCACTTTACAGATGACTCGTTAGGTCTCTTCTTGAATATAGTGTGATGTTTCTGAAAACAATATCTCCAGGTGGATAGAAGTAAACTAGAAACTGTCCAAAAGAGGGCTCCTAAAATGGTACATGGTCTAAAATATAAAACATACAAAGACAGACTCTATCATCCAAGCACATATAGTTTAGAGGAGAAAAGGGGAAAATGTGACACAATAGAAACCATCAAAAGCATTTTCCGGAAGAAAAAAAAAAAAAAGGAGATAAGAAAAGAAATGGTTGTGGTTTATTTGAATAAACTTCCAACATAAGTGGTAAACACAAGGACTGTGAAAATAATTGTAAAAATGCCTGGTACATGCATAAAGCAAAGCTAAGCAGTAAGTAATGTGTAGTCTTCATGGGCCTTTTTGGTTCTTGTCTACCGTCAAATTCTATGTTTCTATTCACGATCATTACAGCATTAACAGCACACGCCCACAATGGGGACATAAAAAAAAATGACATATTGCACTTCATATAAATCCTTGCAAGACAAAAATAATATTTATGTTTTATTCTAGGTTAAAGGGACAGAAAAGTAAAAATAAAATGGATTGGATAGAGCTTGACATTTTAAACAACTTTCCAATTTACGTCTGTTATCAGTTTTGCTTATTTTTCTTAGTTAAAGAGTAATCCTAGGTGAGTTCAGAAATGTGCACGTGTCTATAGCCACATGGCAGTAGCATTTGCAACAATGTTTATAGCACAATTTTACATAGTTGCAAACACTGCTGCAATATAATGCCAAAGATATATGCATGCTTTTAAGCTCCTGTCAGCCTACCTAGCTTTACCCAACAAAAGATACCAAGAGAACATAGCAAATTTGATAATAAAAGTTAATTTGGAAGTTGCTCATAACTGTGTTTTGACTTTACTGTCCCTTTAATTTACAGTGTGCACACATTTATATAAACTAATCCTTTCAGATTTAATCACACAAATACGTTTTACATTCATAACATAAGTTTCTGAGCTGTAAATTTGATATAATGCTATGTCATTTTTGAGAGGGCCTGAAAAGTACATATAGAATATACATAAATAAGGAAGACAATGAGTTACAATGATTTTTTTTTTCCTGCAGCCGTTCATTCAGGAACCCCAGCATCAACTGAGAGCTACCTGCACTGGTTATTAGTGACTATGTACAACTGTATTCTAAAAATGACAACCACATCTAAAGTCATTGCACCTTTAAGCTCTGCAAGTTATTTTGAGCTGTCCAGTTGCATACTTTATCTAATGACTCGGTGTCAGTTAGTGTTAGACCTCACACAGATTTTTAAAACACTACAGATTACTGGTGACCAGTGTTCCCTCTTAGGTCACATTTTATGAGCGGCCCAGTACAGTTAATTAGGAAACCGCACCCTGCTATTAGCAAGCACTACACATTACATAGCACAAGGTATGGTTCCCTTTTTAACCGTTTCACTGCTGGGCTGCTTACAAAACGTGGCCTTAGGGGGAACATTTCTGATGGCCAGTGTCCTGCATGAAGATATGTACTGTATATCCCTCTTTTAATCCCTAGTTTGCTTTTTCATGAGTAAAATGCTGAACTGTGTGTAACCCCACCGTGTTGCTTGGGATTATAACATACATTTGGATATATAACTCTTGTGGGTTCCTAAACAGAGCTACCCATCTATCAATGCTAAAACAACAGTAAGCAGATATTAAAAAACAAAGGCCTGAGAGCATTACGTCTGAAAGTGTGCTGCACTAAAGGCTGAATATCAGCATTCACAAATTGGGAATCTGAAATTACATTCCCTGGAAGCAATTCTGCTATAATAAACTGTCACAAGGGAGATGAAAATCTATAATGGTTTTCTCCTCTACTGCCTTGATGAAAATTGTAAGCAGCAATACCCCTTAGAAATATATATTTCTTGCTTTCCTAACAGTTTTACACAAATTACAACTAAAAAGTTAGCAGAGTGCACAGCCCTGCTCACATTATGACAACATTTACAGTGCAAGATTTAAAAATTCTCATTTTAGGGAAACAAGTTTATTATCTTTTTCCAGCAATTTACAATATGGCAACTGTGTAGAGATAAGGATTATTGTCTGTTTTATCTTTCAAGATTTTTATGTTTTTTTTCAAAGCAGTAACTATGAGATACAAGAACCTAAACAAGCTGACAGCCACTCAAAATGCAACATATCATTAAAGGGACATGTGCAATACTCACTATGCTATTGAATTCCTCATGTGCCAGCAGGTTTCTGCATTCTCTTATTTTAACCCTTCCTAGTGCAATGCAAGTGACGCGCCACCTCTTCATACTGTGTGCCACCATTTTTGGAGCTCAGTATTCTTGCAACTTTTCATATTTGCAATGGATGCACTGCTCTATACTATCCATGTGGCCTTTTTATATACGTTATGTAACTTTTAACAGTGCACAAAACCCAAAGTGCACAATATCACTGATCTGTAAATGTTCCCTTGAAACCCTTGACTGAATATTATCTGGACTCTATGTCTTTTCATTACTTTTATTTTTCTTAATGTTAATAAAATTTACACTGTAAAATCAAAGTGCTTAACCGCATTATATTTTATAGTAGTATCCCTGAACAGAGTTATACTATTTCCACAGCCTGTTGTGATGATTAAACAGAAATAATCACTTATATAGTCTGTTATTTTCTTATGCCCTTTCACAAGTCTATCGAGTCTTAAAGGGATACTGTATTCAAAATGTTCTTTAATCATAATAGAAAAGCAGTTAAAGGGACAGTATACACAAGAATTTTTATTGTTTAAAAAGATAGATAATCCCTTTATTATCCATTCCCCAGTTTTGCACAACCAACACAGTTATATTAAGTTATGTTTTACCTCTGTGATTACATTGTATCTAAGCCTCTGCAGACTGCCCCCTTATCTCAGTGCTTTTGACAGATATGCAGTTTAGCCAATCAGTGCAGACTCCTAAATAACTCCATGGGAGTGAGCACAAGGTTATCTATATGACACACATGAACTAGTGCTGTCTAACTGTGAAAAACTTTCAAAATGCTCTGAGCTAGGAGGCGGTTTTCAACAGTTTAGAAATCAGTTTGAGCCTGCCTAGGTTTAGCTTTTCAAAAATACCACCAAGGGAACAAAGCAAATTTGATGATAAAAGTAAATTGGAAAGTTGTTTAAAATTGAATGCCCTATCTGAATAATGAAAGTTTTATTTTGACTAGACTGTCCCTTTAAAAAGTTTTTTTTTTTGGCCTGGAATAATGTAGAGTAAATGTGGTTTAATTGAACCAAATATAGAAGTATTGGTGTTCTTTCTGCGACTGCTTAATGACTCAGATACAAGCAGGCAACGCACTTGGGCTGATTAGTACTTCCTGCAAATGCTTTTTGGCTGACCAATAGGTACCTATCAGCAAATATGCAACAGTAGAAAGCACACAGCTAATACTGCTGTATTAGTTTAAATTTTAATTGAAATTGCTTTTACTTCAAGAAAGAAACAAATCAGCATGATTAACACTGCTCTCTTACATGGATGGTAGTGCAATGCCTCATTAAGCCTTACAAATAATTTTCTCTTTTTACTAATAAACTAACAAGTTTGTGTCATAATTTGTCAATGCTATGTTGAGCCGTATCATTCCTAAACTCAGTGTTTTTTATGTTTGTTTTATTTCTCCATATTTTCCAACCGGAGTCTATCTGTATTACTTCAAGCTACTCACTAATTAAGTGGTGGGATAAGAGAATAAAACTACTAAAAAGGGTTTTGAAAAATGTCATTATATATGAAACTAAATGAATAAAAAACAGGGCCTAATTTGAACACCACAGTTTAAATTCAATAATCTTAAAATGGAGAGATGTAACCAAATTCACTAAGACATGTCTCATCAGTACCTGTTTAATTATATGGAGCCTATTAACAAAAACATACAAGATTTCTGAGGTTTATGTAAAGTAATAGAAATAAAATAGAACTTTTAAAGACAAAGCCATTTTAGTCATATTAAATGTGCATGCACGCCAAAGCTGCAGTCTTAAAATCCACACTGTGTAAATAGATTAAACATGGGCATTATAAATAAATATTTGTAGCAAATGATTATGAGCAATTTTAGAAATGTCATAGATAGATGACAGTGCATAATATTCAGTATGGTTTCACATAAAAGCCATTTTGAATGTTCTCTACAGGACCCATTGATAAACATTTCAAATTCAACCTGTGTGTACCTGTCTTGTCCACTAGATGACACTGTTCATGTTTTCAGCAGTGAGACAAGTTTTGTAACACTTTAAACCTAAAAGTACATACATTTTATATAAGTAGCTGTGTTTAGGTCACAGGTATTACCAGAATTGGTTTTTATGTGATAGGTCATCAAAACTATTTTAGTATTTAGCTATCAACAAAACAGTGACTTAAAAGGGACATTTTTCACTAGATTTTTCTTTACATAAATGTTTTGTTGATGATCCATTTATGTAGCCTATCTGGGAGTGTTTTTGTTACAATGTATAGTTTTGCTTATTTTTAAATAAATAACATTGTGCTGATTTTCAGACTCCTTACAAAGCCCCACAGTTTTAGATGTATACTAATGTCTACAGATTCAAACTTGCTCCTGTTTGCCTAATGAGTCTTTTCATATGCAGAGAAGGGGGTGTCTGCTCATCCTGATTTCCCAGTCCTTTTCACTGGGTGTCCCAGCCTAACCTCATCAACAATGTTAAAATGGGAGCTTCTAAGAAAATTTTTAAAAGGTTTATACTGGATTTTTATATCGGTATCTGTGCATATTGTTCTTTATAGTAGTGTCTATTACATGCAGTTATATGGAAATTGGTGGATACTGTCACTTTAAGAAATGATTTAAAACCATTGCTCCTATGTACTTATTTCATTACTTTCCATCCTCTTTATCTCACAGTTTTCAAATCTACCTCTTAAGTTTGTTCCGCTTAGCTGAAATTTGGCCCCTTTGCATGACACATACTAAAGTAGGCTCAGAAGTGTGCACATGTTTTGAGAACTATGTGAAAGCAGTGTGTGTAACAAAATAAAAAAAAAGTTATTTCTACACAAAGGTTCCAGCAGTCAGTGTTAAGTGACACCCACAGCTCCACCTTTACTTGCTACTACTCACACACAGAAGTCATCAATATGGAAAAAGGCCCCACAGATAGCGAGCAGACCAAGCCGAGCAGTGCTGAGACACAACTGATGCTAGTTGTTTACATGTCATGGGTAACACTTTCAATTGAAAACGAGTGTGATTTGAAGAAGGGTTTATCTTATATTGTTTTTTCCAGACACTTACCTGTATGTTAAAAAGCTTTTTTTGTTGCCAAATCTGAATATAAGTGTTGGTACAAAACAAATAAAGTTAATGTTACTAAATTGGGTTTAAGATCACTGGGCTTAAACAATAAATCTACCTTTATTCCTATGCATATGAATGCTAGTGTTGAAACCTTTATATCTATGGTTGAAAGTGATACTATTAAATAAATATAACAAATCCCAGCACAAGAATTTAGAATAATTCAGCATATGCAATGTTTATTTATTAACTCCTACCAAACAAGATAATGTAATTATCCAGGAGCCCCAAAGCATCACACATACTCACACATACAAAAGAACAACAAAAAGCAAAGTAAATCTAATGCAGAGGTAAACACCAAGAAAGGCGTCCCAAGGCGGGATTGGTCATCAGCAGTCCAGGATTAGCAAGCAAGAAGCAGATTAATGAATGATGTATACAAGCCCTTGAAAGTCTGTTATGGTGTATATCAAAAGGATATTCAGTCATATACACCATCCACTTAAAGGGACAGTCAACACCAGAATTTTTGTTGTTTTAAAAGATAGATCATCCCTTTATTACCCATTCCCCAGTTTTGCATAACCAACACAGTTATAATAATACACTTTTACCTCTGTTATTTACTTGTATCTAAACATCTTCTGACAGCCCCCTGATCACATGACATTTTATTTATTATCTTTTGACTTTCATTTTAGCCAATTAGTGCAGTGTCTGCCACAATCCACGGGCGTGCTCACAATGTTATCTATAGGGTTTACCTGAACTAGCTCTCCCCTGCTGTGAAAAGCAAATACAAAATTATGTGATTAGAGGCGGCCTTCAAGGGCTTAGAAAATATCATATGAGCCTTCCTAGGTCTAGCTTTTAACTAAGAATACCAAAAGAACAAAGCAAAATTGGTGATTAAAGTAAATTGGAAAGTTGTTTAAAATTACATGCCCTATTTGAAACATGAAAGTTTTTTTTGGACTTGACTGTCCCTTTAATAGAACACGGTTAACAAAAGCAAACCGCCACAGTTATTACACAGACCCAGCCACTTATATATTTATAGCCAGTCCGTGGGTCGTGTTTGTGTGTGTTTATGTGTGTCAATGAAAGCATTTAAGCAGTATAAGATATAGCAAGCAATGATACCACCCCGGGTATGGCCACTTCTCACAGCCTATGTAACTCCGGATACATAAGAGGGTATATATAATGTCCCTTTTTATACTTGCGATAATCAGCAACACTCTGCTAATATTGGAGCAGAATAGCTCAATCCGAACAGCACTACGGCTCAATCCTAGCAGATCATCCACCGCAGCTCAATCTGGAAGGATCATCCACCGTTGGGTCGCTTAGACACAAAACACATGTTGTTCATGGCAATCCAGGCTACTGCTGATGATGTAACTCCGACGCACGTTTCAGGACGCCGCCCTTTCTCAAGGAGTCATACCAAACATCATCACAAGGGTGAGATGCTATAACACATCCACACTCTGGTAAATGCATTCCAATTAAAGGTTATTTCAACTGTAGTTCCAAATTAATTATTTATGTCATCAAATGCCCAACACACCAAGGATAGGATAGGTCCGCATAAAGCTGTGATCGACAAGTTGGATGAAGATGCCCCTGTGGCACACCACTTTGCTGTTGTCGGTCAAAATAAAAAGCCTATTGCGTTTCCAGATTGTGGATGGGGTTGCTATTTTAAGACAGGGTGGCGACAGACAAAAAATCCTCTTAAAAAAAGAGGCCCAATGGATAAGAAGATTAGATACTATGACCCCTAGGGATCTAAATAGAGAGATCTCTTGGGGTACTTTACATAAAGAAGGGCAGTGGTGGGTTGGTTTTTCATTCATGCAAACATAGGTTTTACAGTAATATTCAGATATAATTATGTTGGATCAGAAATGGCATTTTTTATACCCTCTTATGTATCCGTAGTTACACAGGCTGTGAGAAGTGGCCATACCCGGGGTGGTATCATTGCTTGCTATATCTTATACTGCTTACACACTTTCATTGACACACATATACACACACACAAACATGACCCAAGGACTGGCTATAAATAACAATTTATGTGAGAACTTACCTGATAAATTCATTTCTTTCATAGTGGCAAGTGTCCATGAGCTAGTGACATATGGGATATACATTCCTACCAGGAGGGGGCAAATTTTCCCAAACCTCAAAAGGCCTATAAATACACCTCCCACCTCACTCATACCTTAGTTTAATGTGTAGCCAAGAAGTGAGGTGTAAAAGAAGGCGTAAAAAGCATACAAAAAGAGGAACTGGAAAAAATAAAGTGTTTTATACAAAAATCATAACCACAAAAAATAGGGCGGGTCTCATGGACTCTTGCCACTATGAAAGAAATGAATTTATCAGGTAAGTTCCTACATAAATTATGTTTTATTTCATGTAAATGGCAAGAGTCCATGAGCTAGTGACGTATGGTATATAATACCCAAGATCTCGAAAACCACGAGTCACTAGAGAGGGAGGGATAAAATAACAACAGCTAAATTCGCTGAGAAATTAAATCCAAAATAATTATGTTTTCTTTAAAAAAAATTTTTTTAAAAAAACCTCAAATCAAAAGGCATTAGAATCAAACAAACAACTGCTTGAAGAACCTTTCTACCAAAGGCTGCTTCCAAGGAAGCAAACATATCAAAATGGTAAAATTTAGTAAAAGTATGCAAAGAAGACCAAGTTGTTTTGAAAATTTGATCAACTGAAGCTTCATTCTTAAAAGCCCAAGAAGTGGCAACTGATCTAGAAGAATGAGCTGTAATTCTCTGAGGTGGAGACTGCCCCGCTTCCAAATAAGCTTTGTGAATCAAAAGTTTCAACCAAGATGCCAAAGAAATGGCAGAGGCTTTCTGACCTCTACTGGAACCAGAAAAAATAACAAATAGACTAGAAGCCTTTCTGAAATCTTTAATAGCCTCAACATATTATTTCAAAGCTCTTACCACATCCAAAGAATGTAGAGACCTTTCAAGAGTATTCTTAGGATTAGGACACAAAGAAGGAACAATAATTTCCCTATTGATGTTGTTAGGTAAAAATGTAAATGACGTCCGCAAAATAGCTTTATCTTGATGGAAAATCAGATAAGGAGACTCACAAGAGAGAGCAGACCATTTGGAAACTCTTCTAGCAGAAGAGATAGCCAAAAGAAATAACACTTTCCAAGAAAATAGTTTAATATCCAAAGAATGCAAAGGCTCAAAAGGTGGAGCCTGCAAAATCTTTAAAACCAAACTGAGACTCCAAGGAGGAGAAATATATTTAACAACAGGTTTGATATGAATCAAAGCCTGAACAAAACAGTGAATGTCAGGAAGCTTAGCAATCTTTCTATGATATAAGACAGAAAGAGCAGAAATTTGGCCTTTCAAAGTATTTGCAGACAAACCCTTATCCAAACCATTCTGAAGAAACTGTAAAATCCTAGGAATTCTGAAAGAATGCCAGTAATAATTATGAGTGGAACACCATGAAATATAGTTTTTTTAAACTTGATGATAAATTTTACATGAAAGACTTATGAGCCTGTATCATAGTGCTAATCATTGAGTCAGAGAAACCTCTATGACTAAGCACTAAGCGTTCAATTTTCATGCCTTGAAAACAAATGTAAAGTTCTCTCTTCAATAGAGGCCACGCCTGAAGAGCTCTGAAAATATTAATTGGCAACCTTGCCTCTTGAGGTTTCCAAACCTCTTGTGCTGTCAGAGACCCCCACACAGCTCCCCAACCTGTAAGAGTTGTATCTGTTGTGATCACAGTCCAGATAGGATGAACAAATAAGGCCCCTTGTATAAGAAGGTGATTGTCCAACCACCAAGTCAGAGAGCGTTGAGTGCTAGGATTTAAGTATATCAGTTGTGATATCCGAGTATAATCCCTGCACCATTGGTGCAACATGCAAAGCTGTAAAGGCCTCATATGAAAACGAGTAAAGGGGATCACGTCCGATGCTGCAGTTATGAGACCTAAAACACTGAAGGGAATGATAGAGACTGAACGTTTAGACAAGCTAAAACTAACTTAATTCATCTCTTGTCTGTCAGAGAGAGTCATGGACACTGAATCTATCTGGAAACCTAAAAAGGTGACCCTTGTCTGAGGAATCAAGAAACTCTTTTGTAAATTGATCCTCCAACTATGTCTGAAGAAACCACACTAGGGCCTAGATTTGGAGTTCGGCGGTAGCCGTCAAAACCAGCGTTAGAGGCTCCTAACGCTGGTTTTGGGCGCCCGCTGGTATTTGGAGTCAGTGATTAAAGGGTCTAACGCTCACTTTTCAGCCGCGACTTTTCCATACCGCAGATCCCCCTACGCCATTTGCGTATCCTATCTTTTCAATGGGATCTTTCTAACGCTGGTATTTAGAGTCGTTTCTGAAGTGAGCGTTAGAGCTCTAACGACAAGATTCCAGCCGCCTGAAAATAGCAGGAGTTAAGAGCTTTCTGGCTAACGCCGGTTCATAAAGCTCTTAACTACTGTACCCTAAAGTACACTAACACCCATAAACTACCTATGTACCCCTAAACCGAGCTCCCCCCACATCGCCGCCACTCGATTAAAATTTTTAACCCCTAATCTGTCGACCGCCACCTACGTTATCCTTATGTACCCCTAATCTGCTGCCCCTAACCCCGCCGACCCCTGTATTACATTTATTAACCCCTAACCTGCCCCCCAACAACGTCGCCGCCAGCTACTTAAAATAATTAACCCCTAATCTTCCGACCGCAAAGCGCCGCCACCTATGTTATCCCTATGTACCCCTAATCTGCTACCCCTAACACCGCCGACCCCTATATTATATTTATTAACCCCTAATCTGCCCCCCTCAACGTCGCCGACACCTGCCTACACTTATTAACCCCTAATCTGCCGAGCGGACCTGAGCGCTACTATAATAAAGTTATTAACCCCTAATCCGCATCACTAACCCTATCATAAATAGTATTAACCCCTAATCTGCCCTCCCTAACATCGCCGACAGCTACCTTCAATTATTAACCCCTAATCTGCCGAGCGGACCTCACCGCTATTCTAATAAATGTATTAACCCCTAAAGCTAAGTCTAACCCTAACACTAACACCCCCCTAAATTAAATATAATTTACATCTAACGAAATAAATTAACTCTTATTAAATAAATTATTCCTATTTAAAGCTAAATACTTACCTGTAAAATAAATCCTAATATAGCTACAATATAAATTATAATTATATTATAGCTATTTTAGGATTAATATTTATTTTACAGGCAACTTTGTAATTATTTTAACCAGGTACAATAACTATTAAATAGTTAAGAACTATTTAATAGTTACCTAGTTAAAATAATAACAAATTTACCTGTAAAATAAATCCTAACCTAAGATATAATTAAACCTAACACTACCCTATCAATAAATTAATTAAATAAACTACCTACAATTAACCTAACACTACACTATCAATAAATAAATTAAATACAATTCCTACAAATAAATACAATTAAATAAACTAGCTAAAGTACAAAAAATAAAAAAGAACTAAGTTACAGAAAATAAAAAAATATTTACAAACATAATAAAAATATTACAACAATTTTAAACTAATTACACCTACTCTAAGTCCCCTAATAAAATAACAAAGCCCCCCAAAATAAAAAATTCCCTACCCTATTCTAAATTAAAAGAGTTACAAGCTCTTTTACCTTACCAGCCCTGAACAGGGCCCTTTGCGGGGCATGCCCCAAGAATTTCAGCTCTTTTGCCTGTAAAAGAATAAATACAATACCCCCCCCCCCAACATTACAACCCACCACCCACATACCCCTAATCTAACCCAAACCCCCCTTAAATAAACCTAACACTAAGCCCCTGAAGATCTTCCTACCTTGTCTTCACCATCCAGGTATCACCGATCCGTCCTGGCTCCAAGATCTTCATCCAACCCAAGCGGGGGTTGGCGATCCATAATCCGGTGCTCCAAAGTCTTCCTCCTATCCGGCAAGAAGAGGACATCCGGACCGGCAAACATGTTCTCCAAGCGGCATCTTCGATCTTCTTCCATCCGGAGCGAAGCGGCAGGATCCTGAAGACATCCAGCGCGGAACATCCATCCGGACCGACGACTGAACGACGAATGACTGTTCCTTTAAGGGACGTCATCCAAGATGGCGTCTCTCGAATTCCGATTGGCTGATAGGATTCTATCAGCCAATCGGAATTAAGGTAGGAATCGGATCGGTGATACCTGGATGGTGAAGATCGGAACAGCCAATAGAATGCGAGCTCAATCTGATTGGCTGATTGGATCAGCCAATCGGATTGAACTTGATTCTGATTGGCTGATTCCATCAGCCAATCAGAAAATTCCTACCTTAATTCCGATTGGCTGATAGAATCCTATCAGCCAATCGGAAATTCGATGGACGCCATCTTGGATGACGTCCCTTAAAGGAACAGTCATTCGTCGTTCAGTCGTCGGTCCGGATGGATGTTCCGCGCTGGATGTCTTCAGGATCCTGCCGCTTCGCTCCGGATGGAAGAAGATCGAAGATGCCGCTTGGAGAAGATGTTTGCCGGTCCGGATGTCCTCTTCTTGCCGGATAGGAGGAAGACTTTGGAGCCTCTTCTGGACCGGATTATGGATCGCCAACCCCCGCTTGGGTTGGATGAAGATCTTGGAGCCAGGACGGATCGGTGATACCTGGATGGTGAAGACAAGGTAGGAAGATCTTCAGGGGCTTAGTGTTAGGTTTATTTAAGGGGGGTTTGGGTTAGATTAGGGGTATGTGGGTGGTGGGTTGTAATGTTGGGGGGGGGGTATTTTTTTACAGGCAAAAGAGCTGAAATTATTGGGGCATGCCCCGCAAAGGGCCCTGTTCAGGGCTGGTAAGGTAAAAGAGCTTGTAACTTTTTTAATTTAGAATAGGGTAGGGAATTTTTTATTTTGGGGGGCTTTGTTATTTTATTAGGGGGCTTAGAGTAGGTGTAATTAGTTTAAAATTGTTGTAATATTTTTCTTATGTTTGTAAATATTTTTTTATTTTCTGTAACTTAGTTCTTTTTTATTTTTTGTACTTTAGCTAGTTTATTTAATTGTATTTATTTGTAGATATTGTATTTAATTAATTTATTGATAGTGTAGTGTTAGGTTAATTGTAGGTAATTGTAGGTAGTTTATTTAATTATTTTATTGATAGGGTAGTGTTAGGTTTATTTGTAACTTAGGTTAGGATTTATTTTACAGGTAAATTTGTTATTATTTTAACTAGGTAACTATTAAATAGTTCTTAACTATTTAATAGCTATTGTACCTGGTTAAAATAATTACAAAGTTGCCTGTAAAATAAATATTAATCCTAAAATAGCTATAATATAATTATAATTTATATTGTAGCTATATTAGGATGTATTTTACAGGTAAGTATTTAGCTTTAAATAGGAATAATTTATTTAATAAGAGTTAATTAATTTCGTTAGATAAATATTATATTTAACTTAGGGGGGTGTTAGTGTTAGGGTTAGACTTAGCTTTAGGGGTTAATCCATTTATTAGAATAGCGGTGAGCTCCGATCGGAAGATTAGGGGTTAATAATTGAAGTTAGGTGTCGGCGATGTTAGGGAGGGCAGATTAGGGGTTAATACTATTTATGATAGGGTTAGTGAGGCGGATTAGGGGTTAATAACTTTATTATAGTAGCGCTCAGGTCCGCTCGGCAGATTAGGGGTTAATAAGTGTCGGCGACGTTGTGGGGGGCAGGTTAGGGGTTAATAAATATAATATAGGGGTCGGCGGTGTTAGGGGTAGCAGATTAGGGGTACATAGGGAGAACGTAGGTTGCGGCGGTTTACGGAGCGGCAGATTAGGGGTTAAAAAAAATATGCAGGGGTCAGCGATAGCGGGGGCGGCAGATTAGGGGTTAATAAGTGTAAGGTTAGGGGTGTTTAGACTCGGGGTACATGTTAGGGTGTTAGGTGCAGACGTAGGAAGTGTTTCCCCATAGGAAACAATGGGGCTGCGTTAGGAGCTGAACGCTGCTTTTTTGCAGGTGTTAGGTTTTTTTTCAGCTCAAACAGCCCCATTGTTTTCTATGGGAGAATCGTGCACGAGCACGTTTTTGAGGCCGGCCGCGTCCGTAAGCAACTCTGGTATCGAGAGTTGCATTTGCGGTAAAAATGCTCTACGCTCCTTTTTTGGAGCCTAACGCAGCATTTGTTTGAACTCTCGATACCAGAGTTAATTTTATGGTGCGGCCAGAAAAAAGCCTGCGGAGCGTTAACAGCCCTTTTACCGCCGAACTCCAAATCTAGGCCTAGTTGTTTCATGTGAGATTCTGCTAAAATGAAAAGATTGAGCTAGTACCAAGATATCGTTCAAATAAGGAAACACCGCAATACCCTGCTCTCTGATTACTGATAGAAGGGCACCGAGAACTTTTGAAAAGATTTTCTGAGCTGTCGCTAGGCCAAACGGAAGAGCGACAAATTGGTAATGCTTGTCTAGAAAAGAGAATCTCAGAAAACGATAGTGGTCTCGGTGAATCGGAATATGAAGATAAGCGTCCTGTAAGTCTATTGTGGACATGAAATGACCTTGCTGAACAAAAGGCAGAATAGTCCTTATAGTCACCATCTTGAAAGTTGGGACTCTTACAAAACGATTTAGAAATTTCAGATCCAGAATTGGTCTGAACGAACCTTCTTTCTTTGGGACAATGAATAAATTTGAATAAAAACCCAAACCCCGTTCCTGCAGAGGAACTGGAACAATCACCCCTGAAAGCTGAAGGTCTGAAACGCATTTGCGAAAAGCCTGAGCCTTCACAGGGTTTGTTGGAACATGGGAAAGAAAGAATATTCCCATGGGAGGTCTTATTCTGAAACCTATTCTATACCCCTGAGAAACAATATTCTGAATCCACTGGTTTTGAATAGAGACTGTCCAAATGTGTTGAAATAATTTCAATATGCCCCCCACCAGTTGAACTGGATTGAGGGCCGCACCTTCATGCAGTTTTAGGGGCTGACAAACCAGAGAAACAGTCCGTGCTAAAAAGGTATTACACCCCAAACACTCCTCATGTGTTCCTGAAAAGGAAAATAGTCTTCAAATTGCAAAGAAAGTCTCAGAGTAAACTCAGGGTCGGCCAATACATGTGTCGTTATATGGTTATAAATACCTCCATGCACAGCCACAGAACCCTGAAATGATGACCACTGATCTCTTGAAAGTATGTAACAGATGACCGTTTTGCAGGACGATCTGTCCTTGCTGAAAAACCACTGTGATAGTCCTGCACAGTGTTGGCGTTGTCACCCAGTGTATTCCTCTAAGACGCCTGATGATGACGTCACGACCAAGCTGTAAGCGAGATGTTCCGGTGCAGCTCTATAGATGTGGAGATCTCAGGCACTCCACCCACAGGAATATGGAAATAGAAGAAAACCAAAAAGCGCATCCGGATTCAAGTGAGTTTTATTCAAAATACATGTATGACACACGAACAGTATTGCACTTACTAGAAGTCAAAAATAAAACAGCATGTAGTAGGTGAGGAGTACAATTCACTGCTGACCGGAACAATCACCGCAAGCCCACCAGGTGATGTCAGGAACCCAACAACAGATATATTGTACAAATACACTCACAAATCACCAGTTAGGTGTAACAGATACCCCAACGCGTTTCCCCCGTTTAACGAACGGGCTTTATCAAGAGGAAAGTCAAATCTAACCTGTAGTGCTGTTTCTAATATAGGTGTTACATACCAATCAGATTCCAATTCAGGTGATTGGATTACACACCCCTTATGTTGTATTGCCTAAATTTAACCCCTTCAGTTCATTACTCCACAGGATAATAGATACTATGTTAAAATACATGAACTATTATCTATAAAATTACACAAATATATTTAAGCATATTCATAAGGTTAAAAAACATTTCTATAAAACATAAAAGCATGATAAAAATACATACAATTAAAAAACAAATAAAAGGATCCTATATCCCAGATATAGATGCATATGAAACTTTTATATGTGAGCCATAAAATACAATTACATGTGTGCTGCAATATCTATGTCAATGTTTAACCCTAATGGTGTTAGGCAGTTCATTTTATAGATCCACAAGGTTTCTAATTTGCGCAGCTTCAACAGTCTATTTTTCTCTTTAGGGGGTACCCAATCTATCACTTGTATGCGTAGACTACTGGGGTCACAATTATGTACCTCGGTGAAATGTCTAGGCACACTATGTTTAAGATATTTCTCAGTGATGTTGTACACATGTTCATAAAGTCTCCTTTTAATTTTTCTTTTCGTGCGGCCTATGTAAAAAAGGCCACACCCACATTCAAGGAGATACACTACAAAAGTAGAATGACAGTTACTCCTAACATTAATATTAAACTCTTGTGAGTGATCAGAGTTTGTGAATGTGGTTGAACTGTTAATATGTTGACACATCACACACTTAGGTTTACCACATTTGAAAGTTCCTTTTTTAACCATTAGCCAACTGGACTTTTTATTACCACTTTCCATCTGATTCTTCAGTCTACTGGGGGCTAAAATATTCTTTAAATTTCTACTCTTTTTGAAAGTTAACTCTGGATGATTACCTAATTGATTTCCTAGAATGGGATCTGCCTTAAGAATAGGCCAGTGCTTGTTGAGGATCCTGCTAATTTGTTTAGATCCTTCATTGTATGTTGTTATAAACCTAATGGCCGTCTCCCCTTGCTCCTTGTCATTTTGTTTTTTGTTTTTATTTTTAAGCAAGTCTTCTCTATTCTTTTGTAAAGCTTTTTCTTTTGCTTCTTCTAATAGTTTCTGATCATAACCTTTCTGAATTAATTTATTTTCTAAAATTTTAGATTCCCTTTGGAAATTGGTTTCGTGTGTGCAATTTCTACGCATACGGAGGAACTGGCTGTATGGAATATTCTGTTTCCAGCTTTTTTTATGTGCGCTGGAATAATCTATAAAACTATTCCTTTCGGTCTTTTTTCTGAAGTTAGTGACTGCGATTTTATTATATTCATCAATGTATAAAATCAGGTCCAGGAATTCAATGGAAACATTTGATTGGTTACCAGTGAATTTCAAATTGAATTCATTGTTGTTAATATAACCATAGAATTCCTGGATCTCGGCTTCATTGCCCCGCCACAATATAATAATATCGTCGATAAAACGACTATATTGGATAATGTTTTTCTCAAAGGTGTTATTAACCCATATATACCGGTTCTCAAAGTGGTTCATATAAAGGTTCGCGTATGAGGATGCAAAGGTGGTCCCCATCGCGGTCCCTTTGGTTTGTAAGTAAATCTTCTCTTCAAAATTAAAATAATTGTGAGATAAAATGAATTTGATACTATCAATCAAAAATAGGGTATGTTCAGATGGAAAATTCGATCTTATAAGCTCCGATTTTACTGCCTCCACACCCAAGTCATGGGGGATACAGGTGTACAGAGCAGAAACATCACACGTTATCCAAAACATGTTTTCTTCCCACTCTAATCCTTCAAATTTATTAATCACTTCTTGCGTATCTTTCAAAAAAGCTTGTGTTTTGCTGACTAAGGGCTGTAAATAAAAATCCACGTATTTAGAAAGGTTATCATAAAGTGAGCCAATACCAGACACAATGGGTCTTCCAGGTGGATTGGCTGCATCTTTGTGAACCTTGGGTAGGTGGTAAAACAGAGCAATGGTGGGGAACGGATTTGACACAAATCTAAATTCATCATTATTTAAAATACCATCTGTTTTGGCCCTCACCAAAAGTTTCTCTAAGTCTTTACTGAATTCAACAGTTAGATCTGTTTTCAAAACTTTATAAGTGGAGATATCGTTCAAAAGATTAAATGCTTCCCCCATATAGTGTTCTCTCTTTTGTATGACGATACCGCCGCCCTTATCGGCAGAGCGGATTACAATATCTCTATTGTTGCTCAAATCCTGTAACGACTTCCTTTCCAATAAAGTCAAATTGTCGTTATGTTTGTTTACAAATTTATTATTATCTTTAAATGCTAATTCTACATCTTTTAATACCATTTTTGTGAAAAGGGGAATTTGTTCTTCTTGTGAACCTATAGGGTTAAACACAGACTTGCCCTTGAAATTAGAATGATTTATTTCTGGTCCTGTGTCATGCAAGGAGATGTTAAATAAAGCCTCAAGTTCTGTATTATCAACAGGACCCATATCAATATTTCCATTTCTTTGTTCCAAAGTCCCTTCCCTTTCTAGATCATGTAAAACTCTAAGGGCTTCTATATCTGAAGCCTGAATGTATTCCACTTGTTTGTTAGGTCTATTGATAGGGTTTTTAAGAAAATGCCTCTTGAGGGTAAGTTTCCTGGTGTACTTATGTACATCAACAAAAGTTTCAAACTTATTAGGTTTTGACTTTGGTGCAAAGTTTAACCCTTTGCTCAGCAGGCAGATATCATTATTACTTAGGGGAATATTATCTATATTTAAAATCTCTGATTTGACATTAACTAATTTCTCTTTCTCCTTTCTTGATGCCTGTACTCTTCTGCCAGCTCTTGCTCCGCGTCTATTTCTAATGGTCTTTTTCCTGATCTTATTGACGCTTGCGCATGGTTTGGAGAAGGTATTATATCGAGATCTTTGGGATTCTCTCGATACTCTAAAAAATGCTGCTGGCTGGCTACAGAATTAGTTTTGGGTTTAGCCCCAATATTTTCCCAACTACTATTATTTGCATATTGATGGTACAGAGGTTTAAATCTGTTCATTGTAGGAATGTGATACCGATCAGTACCCTGATTCCCACTGGAATAAGTACTTCTCTGATTGGTAAAATCATTCCTACAATGATGGGGATTATTATTATTATTCCTCCAATTGGTGGTAGAATCTCTATGGTGAGGTGCATAATTAGATCTATTTGATGGAAACCGATTAAAGGCAGGAGATTTGATGTGCATATTGTGATCCCTAAATTGTTGATTTCTCTTAAAATTAGATTCATTATAATAAACATGTTGCCTAAAATTATTTATATTCTTATTTGTTGCCCCAGAGTGACTATTATAAACAATAGGACTTCTAGGTTCTTCCACTTTTTGTACATAATTCATATGATCTCTATTGCTAATGGTACTCTTGTTGCTATGTATGTATAAGGCATTGTTACTTGCTTGGCTAGTTTGTTTTGCTTGTCTAGCTGCTTTAGCCTCTTGTTTGTAACTATAGACTCTATTTTCTTTAAAATCCTCCATATCCCTAACTAATTTTTTGTATTTATTTGCTTGCAATTCAGCATCTAATTTCTTAATTCTAGATTGAATACTTGCATTTCTATTTATCCATTTTTCTTCATTCTTATACCCCTGTATGCTCTGTGTTATGTTTTTAATTTCAATCTTATTTTTCTCAAGCCTCTGCTCCCTATATTTTATTAAAATCTTGATTAATTTAATGGAGCACTCATGCAATGCAGCCTCCCACTCAGTTGCATGTTCTACTTCATCCAACTCGAATGCAGGGTGTTTAAATATCCTTAAACCCCTGGGGATTATATCATGCAGTATGTAGTTGTCTAGCAGAACAAGATCTTGCAAGTCTTTAGTGTCTAATTCAAGTAGATGTTCTAAGGTTTTAAAAAGCATCTCAGGATCATTACAAGATGAACTAACTGTATTGCTATCTAAATTGAGTAAATTGAGGTCACGGTGTCTATTTTCCCTAAGAGGACAGTCACCAAAGTTATCTACCATTTTTAGATTAATGCAATAAATCACCTATGCGTTATCTAAAAAATGCCTAAAATGTATAAAAACAAGACGAAGGGGAGTAGAATGTACCAAAAAGAATTTAAAACTAATGGTACTATAACAAATAAAAGTGAAAGTATCAGGTTTATATAAAAAACACAGAAAATACCCCGATGCAGTGTAATAAATTGTAAACACAGTTAGGAGCTCTATGTATATATTAATATATTAAAAAACAAATGTGATTTCGGTAAACACAAGGTGTAAACTTAATGTCGCGGATCGTAGTAAGATGCAAACAAAACAGACAAACCAGAGAAACAGTCCGCGCTAAAAAGGTATTACACCCCAAACACTCCTCATGTGTTCCTGAAAAGGAAAATAGTCTTCAAATTGCAAAGAAAGTCTCAGAGTAAACTCAGGGTCGGCCAATACATGTGTCGTTATATGGTTAAGGGGCTGGATAAGGTTTTTTGAAAGACTTTGATTTATTCCAATTTGGAGATGGTCTCTAATTAGAGCCAGAGGCTCTGACGAAAAGGAACGAAAATGATTGGGAGCTTTAAATTTACCCTTAGATTTCTTATCTTGGGGCAGAAAAACCCCCTTCCCTCGGTGATAGTGGAGATAATAGAATCCAATTGAGAACCAAATAAATTATTACCCTGAAAGGATAAAGAGAGTAATCTAGATTTAGACACCATATAAGCATTCCAAGATTTAAGCCATAAAGCTCTTCTAGTATGAATAGCTAAAGACATAGATTTAATATCAATCTTAATGAGATAAAATATAGCATCACAAATAAAATGATTAGCATGTTGAAGTAAAAGAACAATGCTAGACAATTCAGGATCTATTAAATGTTGAGCTAAACTGTCCAACCAAAAAGTTGAAGCAGCAGCAGCATCAGCCATAGAAATGGCAGGTCTAAGAATATAGCCAGTATGCAAATATGCTTTTCTAAGATAAGATTCAATCTTCCTATCTAAAGGATCCTTAAAAGAAGTACTATCTCCCATAGGAATATTAGTACGTTTGGCCAAAGTAGAAATAGCCCCATCAACCTTAGGGACTTTTCCCCAAAACTCTAAATTAGCCACAGGTAAAGTATAAAACGTTTTAAACCTAGAAGAATGGTTAAAAGAAGCACCAAGTTTAGACCATTCCTTAGTAATCATGAGAGATAGCATCTGGAATAGGAAAAACTTCAGGAGCAACCTCAGAAGTTTTAAAAACAGAAGTGAAACGTTTGCTATTCTTGTTATCAAGAGGACTAGATTACTCAATACCCAAAGTAAACAATACTTCCTTTAATAAAGAACGAATATATTCAATCTTAAAAACTAAGGTTGATTTATCAATTTCAGACTCTGAAGTAGGATCCTCTGAGAAAGAAAAATCTTCATCAGCAGAAGATACTTCAGTATGCTGATGATCAATACAGGTTTCATCAAATTTATGAGAAGTAAGGAGAGACCTTTTACATTTATTTGAAGGCGGAATAGCAGTTATAGCCTTCTCTATGGCTGCAGCAATATAATCTTTAATATCTACAGGAATATCATGTACATTAGACTGTGAAAGTTTAACAGTAGATGTATTTGTACTTATAGAAACATTATCAGCATCTAATAGTTTTTCATAACAAGTGCCACATATTTGAGCTGAAGAAGTAAGATCAGCTAATTTACAAAATACACACAGCTTCGGTAGAATTGTGTTCAGGCAGCTTAGTTCCTATAGTAACATCAGAGGCAGGATCAGTCTGAGACATCTTGCAAAATGTAACAAAAAAGAAAAAACATTTAAACCAAATATATCCAAATTTCCTCAAATAGCAGTTTCAGAAATGAGAAAAAAATGCTTATGATAAAAAGTAAAATCAAAAGCAAGCAACCTAGCCCTCTAAGATCAAAATGAGAGCAGAGAGCAAAAAGAGGGAGAGACTTATAGAACAAATTTAAGGCGCTAAAATCGGCGCAAATGCAGAGCAAACAACTTTTGGCGCCAAGGATAATTGATGCAACTGAAGTCATAACAGGCGCGACTTTGCAACAAAAAACCTTGCAACAAGAAAGGCACAAGAAATAACGTGACTCGCGTCACGGCAGACGTGACTTCACGCCAAAAATCTTTGCACCAAAATGTTGCAATAAAATGTAACATTCTGCGTCATCGCGAGCCTAAGCCCGCAATTTAAAAAAAAAAAAACAGACTTCAAATAATAATTAACTGGAACCCCAGGTAAGCCTAAAACTCCCATAAATATATATCCCAAACTGAAACTGTTTAGACTGCAAAGGGAAATACACAGACCTGACTCATGGCAAATATATACAATATACATTTAAAACTTTATAAGATAAAGTGTCAAATATAGCTGAGAGTCTTAAAAAATTATATATACTTACCAGAAGACACCCATCCACATATAGCAGACAGCCAAACCAGTACTGAAACATATCAGCAGAGGTAATGGTAGAGGAGTATAATGTCGATCTGCAAAGGGAGGCAGAGATGAATCTCTGCAACCGATTACAGAGAGCCTTTGAATAGATTTCCCATAGGTGAAATACATCCCTCAGACAAACACTGTACTTTGAGAGGAACTGGACTTCAATATGCTTAGAAGTGCCTATCACAGAAGAAAATCAAGCACAACTTGCTTCACCACCACCACAAGGTGGTTTGTAAAACTAATGTATGAGTAAGGTGGGAGGTGTATTTATAGGCATTTTGAGGTTTGGGAAACTTTGCCCCCTCCTAGTAGGAATGTATATCCCATAGTTCACTAGATCATGGACTCTTGCCACTTACATGAAATAAATAAGTGGCTGGGTCTGTGTAATAACTGTGACGGTTTGCTTTTGCTAACCCTGGTGTATATGACTGGATATCCGTGTAACATTCCCTTTTCATATACACCATAACAGACTTTCAGGGACCTGTATACATGCATTAATCTGCTTCTTGCTTGCTAATCCTGGACTGCAGATAACCAATCCCCCCTTGGGACGCCTTGGGGGTGTTTATATCTGCATTTGATTTACTTTGCTCTTTGTTGTTCTTTTGTGTATGTGAGTATGTGTGATGATTTGGGCCTCTTGGATATTAAATTATCTTGTTTGGTAGGACAAAATAAATAAACATTGCATATGCTGAATTATTCTAAATTCTTGTGCTGGGATTTGTTATATTTATTTGTTTAGGGGTAGTGACATTACTTTATCCTGTGCACTTGTTTATAACATGAGATTAATTGCCGATTATCGATTGTGCTGTTATAGTTAGAATTTTGTGATATTATTAAAATTACAAGGTAAATATGCTCACAGGAATGGAAAGAGTAAAGGTGAAAATAACTTCTCTAAAAGGTGAAAGGCTAGCTTTAAAATTATTAAACGATAATAAATAGTTGATGCTGAAACTAACATTAGTTAAAGGGATATGAAACCCAAATTTTTTCGGTTATGATTCAGATAGAGCATGCAATTTTACAACAATTTTACAACTTTCTAATTTACACCTATTGTCAAATTTTCTTCGTACACTTTGTATCTTTATTTGGAAAAGCAGGAATCTAAGATTAGAAGCCACATTTTTAGTTCAGCACCCTTGGTAGCGCTTGCTGATTGGTGGCTGCATTTAGCGCTACCAAGGTACTAAACCAAAAATGGCCTGGCTCCTTCATAACCAGAAATGCAGGGAATGCTCCGTAGTGAGATTTAGCGAGAAAAAAAAAAAAAACACATTTCTACAATGCTTTGAGATCTTGTAGTGCATACGGATTTTATTAGATAATGTTGGCTGACTGGAGAGCTTTTAAGAACCAAACACTTACAGTCTGTCACGGATATACAAAATGTATGCAAAAGTGGTTAAAAATATAAATATATAAAAAAAAATATATATATATAATGTCATTCTTCTGTGCATCTTAAAGGGACAGTCTACAGTCTATATAATTTTTATTGTTTTTAAAGATAATCCCTTTATTACCCATTCCCCAGTTTTGCATAACCAATATAGTTACTTTAATATACTTTTTACCCGTCATTACCTTCTATCTAAGCATCTTCTGACAGCCCCCTGATTACGTTACTCTTCTTTATTTATTATCTATTGACTTGCATTTAGTACTGGGTTGTGCTAAATCTTAAATAACTCCTTGGGTGTTAACACAATGTTATCTATAAGGCCCACATGAACTAGCAGTATCCTGTTGTGAAAAGCAAATCACATAGCATGTGATTAAAAGGCTGCCTATAGTGGCTTAGAAACAGGCAGAAATTTTGAGGTTTAAATGTTATAAAGTATATTAACATAACAATGTTGGTTGTACAAAGCTGGGGAAAGGGTAGTAAAGGTGTTATTTATCTTTTTAAACAATAACAATTTTAGTTTAGAGTGTCCCTTTAAAAGGACAGTCTAGTCAAAATTAAATTTTCATGATAAGGCACACAATTTTAAACAGCTTTCCAATTTACTTTTATCATCAAATTTGTTTTGTTCTATTGGTATTCTTTGTTGAAATATAAAACCTAGGTAGGGTCATATGCTAACTTCTAAGCCCTTGAAGGCTGCCTCTTATCTCAGTGCATTTTGCTAGTTCATGTATGCCATATAGATAACATTGTGCTCACTACTGCTGAGTTAATTATGAGTCAACACTGATTGGCTAAAATGCAAGTCTTTTTTTAAATTATTGAAATAAGGGAGTAGTCTGCAGAGGCTTAGATACAAGGTAATCAGAGGTAAAAAGTGTATTAATATAAAAGTGCAAAGCAGGAGAATGGGTAATAAAGGGATTATCTATCTTTTTAAACAAAAAATCTGGAGTAAACTTTCCCTTTTAACATTTGTAATTATAAAATCATTATAGTGTTACCACTTACTAACTTGAGAAAGCATAAAGACAATGTGTCATGCTGGTTATGTAACCACAATGTGTACAAAAATAATAATAGTAATATCAAGAGAATAGACATATCTAAAAAAAACAAACACACATCAGCTGCTGCAAAGGTTTCTTTGTATCCAAAAAAACAAATGTGACTATTCTAATTCAGAACAGATAAAAGAGAAATTATACACCTGAAATTATCTATACTAGTTAAAGGGATAGTAAAGTCCAAATGAAACATTCATGACTCAGATAGGGCATGTAATTTTAAACAACTTTCTAATTTACTTTTATCAGCAAATTTGTTTTGTTCTCTTGGTATTCTTAGTTGAAAACTAAACCTAGGAAGGTTCATATGATAATTTCTAAGCCCTTGGAGGCCACTTCTTATCTGAATGCATTTAACAGTTTTTCACAGCTAGAGGGCTTGAGAAAGCATAAAGACAATGTGTCATGCTGCTTATGTAACAATGTGTAAAAAAATATATAATAGTAATATTAATAGAATAGACCTATCTGAAAAATAAACCATCAACTGCTGCAGTTTTCTTTGTATCCACAAAACAAATGTGACTATTCTAATTCAGAACAGATAAAGAGAAATTATACACCTGTCATTAACCATACTGCTCAGTGACAATTGACTACTCAAAGCAATCTAATTAAAATCTATAAAAAAATAAGCATAAAAACCCTATAAAACTTACAATTTGCTAATACTGACCCCTTAGTGTCATCTAATGCATTTTGCCTCATCTTTCTTAAAAAAGACTCAGGTTTCCTTATACTCAATAAAATTAAGGTTTAAAATGAAGATGATATTAAAAACAGCTTTGACTAGAAGCACTTTTGCAATACCCTTGTAGTAGTAAAAATGCTTCTAATAAAAGCTTTCAGTTTCAGCAGCATACACACATATGCTGTGTGTGCCCTGTGCACTCTCATTCAAACGCTGCGCCAAGCTCAGTGAGCTATCAGTGATGTAGGTATCATGTCAGCGGTGGCTCTCTGAGCAGGTACAGTCATTTAATGCTGGTTCATAGGGCATGTGTGTATGCCGCTGAAACTGCAATAGATTAACGGGATTCTGAACCCAATTTTTTCATTCATGATTCAGATAGGAGCATGCAATTTCAAAGCAAATTTCTAATTTACTCCTATTATCAACTTTTCTTTGTTCTTTGGAATCTTTATTTGAAAAAGCAGGCCCAGTTTTAGCACTTGCTGATTGGTAGCTACATTTAGCCACCAATCAGCAAGCACTACCCAGGTGCTGAACCAAAGATGGGCCCGCTCGTAAGCTTACATTCCTGATTTTCGAAATAAAGATACCAAGTGAACGAAGAAAACTTAAAGTGAAGGTAAACTTTGCACGATGCTATTAGTGGCAATGCAAATACTTGTAAAATGAGAGGTACTTTCATTCATCAATTTTATTATTTACATATATTTACCTAGTTATAAGCCGTTTTATTTCCCTTTCTAATCTTTTCAAAATCAGCCCTTTTTTTTTTTTTTTTCTTGTCCTCTCACGTTCTTTAAACAGCCAATAGTCAGTCTGGCCGTTAGGCGGCCGTCATTTGACGTCACACTATTGCTGGACGTTCTGCGCATGCGTTGGCATTATTTCTAACATTTTTTCGGTCACGCATGCGCAAATCGATTGTATGGGGAATGGTGCGCATGCGCAATTGTTCCGGCAATCGGGAACGCGCATTTGAAGTACGTACAGAGCTGGTGGGAGCGCTCTGTACGTAATATAGGCAATAATCCGGAAATACATGGAGGGCGGAGCTAGGAAAGGCCGGGAGTCGGGACTGTAAATATAAAGTGTATTGATAACAATAATATATATACAAATTAAAAAAAAAAAAAGTAGCGATCATACTATATATTAGATGAGGAATAGAATACAGGCTGCAAAAACGAAAAATTTTACCTTCACTTTAATAGGAGTAAATTAGAAAGTTGCTTAAAATTGCATGCTCTCTCTGAATCATGAAAGAAAAAAAATTGGATTTCATATCCCTTTAAACAATAATATGTGAATTGAGATATACATAACTTTTGATCCAAAAAATAAGATTAAGGAAGAGGTAGAGAGATGTGTTAAAATTGTATATAATTTGGGACTAACTGATTATGAGGTTAAAAGGTCCCTTTAAGTAAAATATCCTCAGACTCCATTTTTATACACATTACCTAAAGTTCAAAAGCATCTGCAGTGCCCTCCTGAACTCCCTATTCTGTCAAGTATGAATTCTGTTTTGTCTAATATTCCATTTATTTGGCCAATATTTTGAGGTCATATGTAGAATGGTCAAATTCTTACATTAGGGCCACTAGTGATTTTCTAAATAAATATAGTTTATACATCTTAATCAAACATATGAGTGGTATTTACACCGCACTAGAGTTTTATTCACCTCTGGGGAGTTTCAGATGGATGAATGTAATTTCATTCCACATTTTCTAGAGTTGGTTTAACTTTATAACTATTTTCGATTTCAAGACACTTTTTATTTACAGTTACAGGGCATAGCAATGGGTTCCAATGTCTGCCCAACCTATGCGAATATCTTTATGAATGTTTGTGCTGAAGATTTTGTTTTCAATAACTCTTTTTATGTAATATGGCACCACATGGTTGTGCTATATTGATATTTTTAGTATATGGTTGGGTGACATTGGGACCCTGGAAAAGTTTCTTACCCGTTTGAAAATATATATATATATATATACACACACAGGTGTGTATATACAGGGAGTGCAGAATTATTAGGCAAATGAGTATTTTGACCACATCATCCTCTTTATGCATGTTGTCTTACTCCAAGCTGTATAGGCTCGAAAGCCTACTACCAATTAAGCATATTAGGTGATGTGCATCTCTGTAATGAGAAGGGGTGTGGTCTAATGACATCAACACCCTATATCAGGTGTGCATAATTATTAGGCAACTTCCTTTCCTTTGGCAAAATGGGTCAAAAAAAGGACTTGACAGGCTCATAAAAGTAAAAAATAGTGAGATATCTTGCAGAGGGATGCAGCACTCTTAAAATTGCAAAGCTTCTGAAGCGTGATCATCGAACAATCAAGCGTTTCATTCAAAATAGTCAACAGGGTCGCAAGAAGCGTGTGGAAAAACCAAGGCGCAAAATAACTGCCCATGAACTGAGAAAAGTCAAGCATGCAGCTGCCAAGATGCCACTTGCCACCAGTTTGGCCATATTTCAGAGCTGCAACATCACTGGAGTGCCCAAAAGCACAAGGTGTGCAATACTCAGAGACATGGCCAAGGTAAGAAAGGCTGAAAGACGACCACCACTGAACAAGACACAAGAGTTTATTTGCTTACTTACAGGTTAGACATTGGATTGAGAAATTGAAGCAGGATACAGGGTTGGAAATTGATACTAAGGAACTAAGAACAATAATTAGAGAATATCAGGAGGGGGTAAGCACTAGCATTTGAAAATATTATACAGGGTGTATTTTACACCCGGTAGATTAGCTAAATGGAATCAGGAAAGGCAAAATTGTCCCAAATGCTGCTATGTAAATGCAGATTTGATACATTGTTTTTGGACATGCCCAAAAATACATCAATTTTGGCAGAAAATAAATTTTTGGGGCATTAAGATAACAGGGATTAGATACAAGTTGACCCTATATCAGATCCTTTTCCTATGCAAATATACTCTTGCTATCACCAACAATAGATTTATTAACTTACTTATTCTGATTGGGCGGAATCTAATTCTTAAAAATTGGCAAGGCCAAAAGACCCCTAGATTTAATGATTTTTTAAAAGAAGTACAGCACCAGATGGTGTCTGAACAATATAACATAAAAGACATAAACTCTAAACAGTTACCTAGGTTCTTCAATAAATGGAAGAAATATATTAGCTCCCTCCCATTGGAAACACAGAGACAGGTGGTTACCTATTGGAAAAATTCCACCTGGATACAACAAGTTGAAAAGGGGAATATCCCGAGGCTCTGGTTTTCAGAGGAACAGATACGAGAAGTATAAGGAGAGGATATATATATGTTTGTTAGTTTTTTTTTGTGTTTTTTTTTCTTTCCCCTCTTCCTTCCCCCCCCCCCCGTGGTCCCCTCCCCCTTTACCCTCCACCCCTAGGGCCAACCAATAGAGCACTAGGCATCCTGTGCTAAAAGTGCAAGAGGACCAAGCCTTATGAGGAGCACTTTAGAGTGCTTATGATCGTAAAAGTTTCCTCAATAGATATAGATAGTGGTTGTGGAATACTCGATATATATGAAGAAGTAGGTACATTGA
The DNA here is from genome assembly GCF_027579735.1 of Bombina bombina. Taxonomy (NCBI): domain Eukaryota; kingdom Metazoa; phylum Chordata; class Amphibia; order Anura; family Bombinatoridae; genus Bombina; species Bombina bombina. The sequence continues at coordinate 361,855,665 of NC_069502.1, forward strand.
CTCTAGATGTAGAGATTTTAGGTAGTTTAGTTTTTAGGAGCAGAAGCGATATCTAATAAGAAGTTAGTCAGTGGGCCTATTTGGATCACTCAGACTAGCAATGAGAACAAGACCTAATGAGCATTAGATGAAGAAGGAATCCTTTGCCAAAATGGATTGGGTCCTGAATAAAAATAGTGATGAAGGGACTAAGGAGAGTTAGATGAGAATAATCTAATTCATGGCAAGAATCCTCGCGAGCTTCTTTTTGGAAGGGAGAGTAGGATATAGAGTTGATTTTTTTGTTTTTTTTTCTTTTCTTTCTTCTTCTCTCTTAATCTTAGAGATACCTGATATTAGTTAAAAATCCCACAAATCCATAGGTAATATTCTTGAACGGTTGACTCATTGCATCCCTTCTATGATACTGTTGATATATGTATGACTTCTAGCTTTGTTTTTTTTTTTCTTCTGTGATTATGCTCTGAATTTTGACTAGATATGGTATGGATATTACCCATGTCTAGATGTTGTCAAATGAATATATTATTTTTTCTGTATCAATAAAATGTTAAAAAATTTAAAAAAAAAAAAAAAGAACAAGACACACAAGCTGAAACGTCAAGACTGGGCCAAGAAATATCTCAAGACTGATTTTTCTAAGGTTTTTTGGACTGATGAAATGAGAGTGAGTCTTGATGGGCCAGATTGTTGGGCCCGTGGCTGGATTGGTAAAGGGCAGAGAGCTCCAGTCCGACTCAGACGCCAGCGAGGTGGAGGTGGAGTACTGGTTTGGGCTGGTATCATCAAAGATGAGCTTGTGGGGCCTTTTCGGGTTGAGGATGGAGTCAAGCTCAACTCCCAGTCCTACTGCCAGTTTCTGGAAGACACCTTCTTCAAGCAGTGGTACAGGAAGAAGTCTGCATCCTTCAAGAAAAACATTATTTTCATGCAGGACAATGCTCCATCACACGCGTCCAAGTACTCCACAGCGTGGCTGGCAAGAAAGGGTATAAAAGAAGAAAATCTAATGACATGGCCTCCTTGTTCACCTGATCTGAACCCCATTGAGAACCTGTGGTCCATCATCAAATGTGAGATTTACAAGGAGGGAAAACAGTACACCTCTCTGAACAGTGTCTGGGAGGCTGTGGTTGCTGCTGCACGCAATGTTGATGGTGAACAGATCAAAACACTGACAGAATCCATGGATGGCAGGCTTTTGAGTGTCCTTGCAAAGAAAGGTGGCTATATTGGTCACTGATTTGTTTTTGTTTTGTTTTTGAATGTCAGAAATGTATATTTGTGAATGTTGAGATGTTATATTGGTTTCACTGGTAAAAATAAATAATTGAAATGGGTATATATTTGTTTTTTGTTAAGTTGCCTAATAATTATGCACAGTAATAGTCACCTGCACACACAGATATCCCCCTAAAATAGCTATAACTAAAAACAAACTAAAAACTACTTCCAAAACTATTCAGCTTTGATATTAATGAGTTTTTTGGGTTCATTGAGAACATGGTTGTTGTTCAATAATAAAATTAATCCTCAAAAATACAACTTGCCTAATAATTCTGCACTCCCTGTGTGTATATATATATATATATATATATATATATATATATATATATATATATACACATATATATATACACACACACACACATATAAGGGATATGAAACCCAAACTTTTTCTTTTATGTTTCAGGTCGATCATTACGATTTTAAACAAGTTTCCAGTTTACTTCAAATAGCAAATTTGCTTCATTTCTTTGGTAATCCTATGTTGAAGGAACAGCAATGCACTACATGAAACTAGCTGAACAAAGTGGGTACACCAATTAAATGAAGTATATATGTGCAGCCACCAATGAGCAACTAGCTCCTAGTAGTGCATTGCTTCTCCTCAGCATACCTAGGTATTCTGTATACTGTTGTCAATTTATTGTGGTTTTTAATATTGTAAATTATACCTAGCCCCCTAAATTTGGAGTCTAACAAGAAAACTTATGCAGAAGTGGCCTGAGAAAACAGGCCTTCCCCACAAAGTTTTAACTCTTCCCCTCCCCCATCACAGGCTGAGGTGTAGAGAGAATATACTCAAAATGGGGGGGCATACCCAGGTAAATAATTATCCCCAAAGAGATGAAAACCCACAAGGTTATCGGTATCCCCGTAAAAGTAAATACCAAAAGTGGTGAAAATACTCTCAGGGTAACCAGACACCCCAAGTAAATAGTGCTCCCCAAAATATTAACGCTGAACAAGTTGAACCTCAAAGACAACCGCGTCAAAATAGGAACAATAGCTATGATTCTGAGGGATCCCAAGGATCCAGGAATAAATATCCTGGGATATCAAAAAAATTGGTTCATGGGAAAAGATAGCTTGTCCGTTCAAGTGGGCCAACTCAGTACGCAAATAAGTCAATTATGTACACTATTTACTAATATGAGTCAAGCTTTGACGGCTCAGAACCCTAACAATCCTTTTTTAGGGGTACAGATAGTGGCCAGCAGTGGGCCACAGGCATAATCATAAATACTGCAGTATTACCTGAGAGAGGGGGAGAGATATACCAAATGGAATAATAAAGGTCAATAATGGTACTAATCATGTTCTCTACCTACAGACCGGAAACAGACTATTTAGCTGTGATGACGAGCAACCTCAGCCTGAAAGCTCTAACAAATCTCTTCCTTTGCAGTATTCTCCTAACCTTATTTCCACGGATGCAGTACACAGGAACCCTGTCGATCCTAGGACTGGTAAGAATGAAGTTTCTTCTGCATCAGGAAACGGGGTGAATACAGGCAACATGTGGCAAAGCCCACAATTGTGTAATCATGCCAATTTTATGTGTGAAATGGTAGAAACTGCAGGGAGATATTATGTATTAGCTGAACTCAAGGATTCAGTCTCCAACCCTATCATAAGATTAATTGATACTGGGTCTCTCAGGCAACTATTTTATCCCACAGGTATTACACACAGCTAAATGAGATAACACCCCACAAAACTAAAATAAAAGAATTTCATGTTTCACTAATCGGTGTTGGGGGTGACTCTCTCAAAGTCTATGGTACGGCATGGTAAAAACTAAGGCAGGGGGACAGGGTAATAAGACACCCTGTCATTATAATGGATCTTCCAACTGATCGTTTAATAATTGGTAGTGATCTCCTGAAGCGATTAAGCACCATAATTGATTGCATAAACAATACAATTTGGTCACAAGTAAAAAGGCCTATTAATTATAAGCGATACGGTATATCTCGCACCCGACATAACTGTCACGTGGTGGAAGAGAAGCCAGATGCTGTGGAGATTAATTTCAGGAATAACTCTGTACCTGAAATCACTATCTTACAAATAGATGATCAGACTCCTTTAATTGGCTCTGATGGTAATATTTTTAAAATTTCGCCTGGAAAGAAAGCAAATATTTCCTTAGACGGCGATGTATTAACCATATCTCTCCACAAGGGGGATCATACAATCCCTAAAGGGGGAGGCCACACTCAATACCTCGCAGGAATTGAGAGAGTTAAGGATGATCTATTTATCCCTATGCAAGTGCATGACCTTGGGAAAACCAAGTATGCCAAATTGAACTTAAAACAGGAAGCTAGCTATATAAGCGAAAGCTTATTAGCGCAGATAGCTGAACCTAAAGTGATTAAATATTTTTCTCCCCAAGATCTCTTAGTCCATGGCCTGGATGACAGGTCTGAAAGCTATAATATCACAGCTAAGTGTTTATTATCTATCTCTATAGGTAATAAATCAGCAAAGCACCTGTATTTAGTTTTAAATACTCCCCATAATCAAATATACATTGGCAATGATAGGCCATACAAATAGATTTGATTAACTCTTGCCTCTGGAGCACGTTAAAGGGGGACCCTGAAGTATTTCAGGATGAAAATGCCGCCCTAAAATCAAACCGGCAATTGCCATATGCTGTAAATATGCAGGTGTCTAACAATGTTGTAATCCCTGCTGGGGCTGATAAACTCCTCTTATCCTTACAGGTAAAGAGAGGACAGAAATTAAAAACTTCTGAAACACTAATTTGCCTCTCCCATAGAATGCAAAATCTGGGTATAATAATGACCCATACTATGGTAAATATTGGAACTATTCCAATACATGTTATTGTGCATAACATGACCCCACAGGATATAACCTTATCCAAGAGAACTACCATAGGATATGCTCTGGAATCAAGTTATTACACTTTTGGATCCCAGAATAATGTAATTGGGCTAATACCTGAAGGATACTTAACTGAAGAACAATTAATAGAACAATCCTTTGCATCTATGCCAGAGGGACTATTTACAATTCAGTCTATTTATCCCTTCAGCTCAGAGGAAGGCATCTGTAAAATTGAAGAAGCCTCTCTAGTATTCGATCAGCCGATCAAACAGAAAGAATACCCCAATAGCCAGAATCATGGGGGCAATGTAAATTATAATCAAGGGGACCTCACCTCTAGGTTGGAAGAAGCCTATGAAATAGGACAGTCTGAAATCTGTCCAGGACTTCAGCAAATAGTCGAAGAGCAAATATCTTTAGCTAATGGCTGTTCCAGTGATGATGAACGCCGACAGCTACGAGAACTCCTGATGGAGTACAAGGAGATTTTTGCTAAGGATTCTTATGACTGTGGGACTACAGACTTGCACATTGCAAGAATCCAAACAGATCCCAATGCACTACCTGTCTTTGTTAAACAATACAGACTTCCTTTACCTTCATATAATTCTCTCGCAGAAATCATAAGAAACTTGGAAGAAAGAGGTATTATCAGACAGTTGCATAGCTCTTATAACAATCCTATTCTAGGTGTTCTTAAGCCCAATGGACAATGGCGTTTGTGCGCTGACTTAAGACAGCTAAACAAACAAGTGAACATGTCTGGCTGGCCTGTGCCATACATTGACCAGTGCCTAACACAGATGCAGGGATACAAAATATTCACTGCCATTGATTGTGCACAGGGGTATTGGACCATAAAGGTACATGAAGAGGACCAGTACAAGCTTGCATTCTCATTCCAAAAAGTCCAGTATGCATTCCAAAGACTCCCGTTTGGATACATAAATTCAGGACATGAATTTGCTGTATTCATGCATAAGGCTATGCCTGATACACTGGAAAGGAGAACCTTATCTTATGTTCATGATGTTTTAATCAAAAGCACAGACTTTGAAAAACACATTGTAGAACTTAAACACGTCCTCAGCCAACTTAAAAGGGCATGTGTCAAATTATCCCTACAAAAAGCTCAATGGTGCCGCACTTGTGTAAATCCTCAGAAGAAAAACGTGGAAGCTATAATAAATTCTAAGAACCCAACTAACTTAAAGGGATTGAGATCATTCCTGGGTATGATAAATTATTCTCGCAAATTTATTGATAACTATGCAGAATTAGCTAAACCACTACTACTTCTTCTAAAGAAGGATGTGAAATGGCACTGGAGTGAGACTCAAGAGACAGCCATCAAGGAGCTGAAGAGAAAACTCACTCAAGCACCTTGTTTAGCATACCCTGAATGGGGTAAACCTTTCTACTTAGAGACAGGTTACAGAGATATAAGCATGAGTGCTATTTTATACCAAAAGCATGATAATTTAAGCAAAGTCATTGCTTATGCAAGCAAAACTCTATCCCCAGTAGAAATAAAATTTAGCGATTGTGAAAAAGCCTTCTTATCTACTGTATGGGCTCTACAAAATTTCCGCAGCTATATACAGGGTGAGACAATTATTGTAGAAACGGCCCACCAGCCTTTGCTATATCTGCAAAGTGAGAGAATAAGAGATGGGAATTTGTCTAATAGCCGCATAAAAACTTGGACTCTTTCTTTACAAGGCTGGCCTTTAGAAATTCGCTACAAGCAGAACAAAAAGAATCCAGTCGCACAGGGGCTTGCTGAGCTCCATGACTGTATTGCTAAGGATCATGGGGAAGAATTATTAGAAGATGATTTCCTGGAGGAACAATTGCTTTCCCCGTATAAGATATACAATGAGGACCATTGTCAAGCATTACCTTGGGTATATGTTGATGGATGTTCTTACCATGCCACTATTGATAATGAGCGCAAATTAGTCGCCGGCATGGGTATAACTTGGGCAAATGGATTCCCAGATACTTCTGTAGGTTTCAACATTGGACCAAGATCCAGTCAAGTTGCAGAATTCACTGCTGTTCTAAAAACCATTGAAATGGCTATTTGAATTCAAATTATGTCCGTGACAGTTTTTTGTTGAATACCTGCCAACTTAGAAAATAAATGGCATGCAGAAAACTAACCACAAACCAGTCAAACATGGCAAGTTGTTCTGCCAGATTGATAATCTAGTGGTGTCCAATGATTTAACCATACACTGGAAAAAGACCAAGGGTCATTCCAGGGTTCTAGGTCCTGATAAGGAAGGCAATGATCTTGCGGATTCATTAGCCAAACAAGGAGCCATAACTGGAGAACTCCTTAGTATCGACCACTTAATGGGTGAAATTCAGGTAGAAGCCATTACCAGAAACCAGGCTAAACAACAGAGTGAGCCTAACCTGGTACAATGGAGTCAGGATTCTCCTAGTGAGGACCTGATCACTAGTCAAAAAGAATACCCCATTGTAGGCACCTTCTAAAAACACATAGAAGATCCTGAAAGCAACCCCATCTCAAAAGAAGACGGTATTGGCAAGGAAGATCTTAGAATCTTAATGAAGTCCAGATCACAATTCAAGTTACAGGATGGTTTGTTAATTAGAACCTACAAAACTGGCATCCAGCAATGCATCCACCAAGTTCAGATGTCTCATGCTTCAACATGCCCATGATGCTCCCACATCTGGTCATAGTGGTGCCAAATAAACCTATGAAATATTGCGTGACTACGCATTCTGGCTGCATATGTTGAAGGATGTTCAAACCTACTGTCAAGGTTGTTTAATCTGTCCACAGTTCCAACCCACTGCGCCAAACGCATAGAGCACCATTGCAGAAAAGGGGGATGGTAATGCCATGGTCAAATATACAAATTGTTTTAATTGGTCCAGTAACAAGGTCATCTAGAGGTAACAAATACAGGTTAACAGTGACATGCCTATTTACTAAATGGGTAGAGTGCATCAGTGCACCTAACAATAGTGCTGAAACATGCGCAGCATTGCTCATCAACCATGTGTTTTCCAGATTTGGTTTACCCCAGAGAATCGAATCCAATCGGGGAACCCACTTCACTAGCGAAGTGATGACCAAAATGTGGAAAATACTAGGGGTTAACAGAAAGCTCCACATTGCATATAGAGCTGCCTCAAGTGGTGGTGTAGAGCGTTACAACCAGTCCATTGTGAAAATCCTCAAAAAGTTTGTGAGTGAAACGGGTAAAGACTGGGATGTAAAACTACCTCTAGTCTTAATGGCATTAAGAGCAACTGCAAGTAGTGCTACTAAGATGTCACCTTTTGAGTTGATGACTGGTAGAAGAATGGCTCTACCTCAGCATCTACTGTACCATACATCAGACCAGAACTTGATAAACGCTGCCAATATGCATCAATATGTGGAGAACTTAAGGAAACACCTGCAATATGCCTTTGCTCAAAGGAACTTAGAAAAGTCCGCAACTGCCACTAAAACCTATTATGATCTCAAAACGTCCAAAAGGGAATATGAAATAAATGATAGAGTTTATCTTTATAACTTTGGAAGAGATCAGGTTAAGGAGAAGACATTTTTTCCATCATGGAAGGGTCCTTTTGTCGTTACTGACAAAATATCTCCAGCTGCCTATAAAATTTGGATCCTTAAAAACGATACTTATGGAAAAATGGGCCCATATTAATCAGTTGCGAGCACACCATCCTAGATCCCAACTACAAGTCATATAGGGAGAATGAAATATCATATCCCAAATTCTAAAGAAATATTGTAGTTTAAAGATGCCTAGCTAGTGAGCACAAGGGCTCAAAAATAACGGACTCTTCATAAAAGGCTGTTTATAATACATACTATCAATACACTCATCAAGTACCACTGACTTTAAGCCAATTCAAATACATGTGTCCTACATCCATTTAAAATTGGAAGAGTGAATTATGACAGGGTATCTGTGATTAACATTAAATAAACTACAGATGTATCATAAAATCTAATATTTAATATTTTTTTTTTAAACCAAATTTGATATGAATTGGTCTCACTACGGCCCTGCCCCTCCCTCACTGCTGCTTGGGATAAGTTGGAAAACATTTGGTTCAGTAAGTAAATGCAATTTATTTCAAAGGGATGTTCACTATATGACTTTGTTTGAAGTTTGATTTCCTGATCTTTCCTCTATGTAATAAAAGGTTATCAGGTAATGACCTCATGTAGAGATATGCAGACATAACATTTGGGAATGAACTATTTGAAGCTTAAGTATATGCAAGAATTGATTGATTATCTCTGATAATTGGAATACACATTCTCAGTGGAAAAGGCTGTTGGATCAGATAAACAGCACATGAGAAACTAGATCTCAGACATTTGGGAATGCTGTGCCTAAATCTTCATAATAATTTAAAATACACAGATCATGAGAGAGAGAGTCTTGACAAAGGTCCATGTGAGGACCGAAACGTTGACTGGACTGAATTGATGAAAAACTAATAAAATGTATGTTAACTAAGTCCTGTGAGTGCCTCTTCTTTCCTTGAAGTTTCTACCTATCTACCATAGAGTGCACCCAGGCAATACACACTTACAGTGAGTGCTTGGACCCCAGAACTACATATACAAATATATATATATATATATATATATATTGATCTGAAACTGATACTATATTGGATAAATGTCTGCTATACAATCAATTTCAAATGTCCAATTTATTTTAAGAATTATTAACCTATTCTTTTTATTTTTCAGGCATCTGACAAATACACGTGTGGTTGTCCCATAAATTGTGTCATATGTTTTATGCACCCAGAAAGAGGTGTACTGAATGTGAACTATGCTGTGTTTTTATATGAATATAAGAAAATAATCAAATGCAACTTTAAATGCATTTTAAGATAATACTAGTATGATGTTAGAAATAATACTGATGTTTCATATTAAAATAATCAGGAAAAATGGCACAATAGGATCCATGTATATTAAACATATCACTTATTAATACAAGAAGTGGTGAGCATATTAAATATAAAATTGAATGATATAGTTTACTGTAGCAGTGTTAAAAAAAAAGAAACTGTTTATCTTTACTGCCCCCGATGGCCTAAATCCAATATTACAGCCAAAAGGCATTTGGCTGTTGAAAATTAAATTTTCCAGTAGCCAATCAGGGAGGCGCCTCCCAAATAACCAATCAGGGACAAGCTTCCGAAGGGCCTATCATCCCAATTTCACAGATGATTAGAATAAAAAGGGGTGATGTTATATCGCGTGGTATAAACTCAGACAAGAGGGGGGAAAAAGGGACTCTGCTGCTGAATTTTGACTGACAAACTGTTGCCTTGGGATCCAGTCTATATAAAGCAATCTGGGCCTAATTGTTTATCAATCTTGCAAAAATTACCTCTTAATTTATGAGGTGAAATTGGATTTATCAGAGAAAATTGAAACATTAATTTGGTTATTTGGGTAAAGTATAAGAAACTGTTAAGTATATTTAATATTTTAAATCAAAAGGCTGTAGTTAGATTACAGTGTGTAATTTTAAAAGGGCACAATTTGTATTTTAAGTTATATCCATAGTCCTGTGTAGTCTTTAACTAGTCATTATTGCTAAATAATTTATTTACTAGACAGGGTTTTATACTCCAGATTTATCAGTCAGTTATTATAGTGAACTCTTTCAGAACTGTACATAAACTGGTTATTGTGATTAAATTCCTGGTAGTTATTAATTAAGCATAGTAAGTTGGTAATCCATATTGAGCATTGAACTAGAGTTATTGGTTAATAACAAAAGATTCTGGTATTTTATTGTGGTATTTTAATGTGCTCATTGTGAATAAGGTAATTTGTAAAGGTATATTTTTATAATCTTTGTATAGAATATTGTAACAGTTTAAGCTTGCATAGTTTGATTCATAATCTGGTTCCTATAAATATAATTCAATGCGTTTATAAATTTAACTAATATAAAGAATTTAGGAATAAAATATTGATTTTAAATTGTTTCGTATATGCATTTTATTTGGGGTTTGTTTTAAAGAAACAGAATTTATGTTTACCTGATAAATTACTTTCTCCAACGGTGTGTCCGGTCCACGGCGTCATCCTTACTTGTGGGATATTCTCTTCCCCAACAGGAAATGGCAAAGAGCCCAGCAAAGCTGGTCACATGATCCCTCCTAGGCTCCGCCTTCCCCAGTCATTCGACCGACGTAAAGGAGAAATATTTGCATAGGAGAAATCATATGATACCGTGGTGACTGTAGTTAAAGAAAATAAATCATCAGACCTGATTAAAAAACCAGGGCGGGCCGTGGACCGGACACACCGTTGGAGAAAGTAATTTATCAAGTAAACATAAATTCTGTTTTCTCCAACATAGGTGTGTCCGGTCCACGGCGTCATCCTTACTTGTGGGAACCAATACCAAAGCTTTAGGACACGGATGATGGGAGGGAGCAAATCAGGTCACCTAGATGGAAGGCACCACGGTTTGCAAAACCTTTCTCCCAAAAATAGCCTCAGAAGAAGCAAAAGTATCAAATTTGTAAAAGTTGGTAAAAGTGTGCAGTGAAGACCAAGTCGCTGCCTTACATATCTGATCAACAGAAGCCTCGTTCTTAAAAGCCCATGTGGAAGCCACGGCCCTAGTGGAATGAGCTGTGATTCTTTCAGGAGGCTGCCGTCCGGCAGTCTCATAAGCCAATCTGATGATGCTTTTAAGCCAAAAAGATAGAGAGGTAGAAGTTGCTTTTTGACCTCTCCTTTTACCAGAATAAACAACAAACAAGGAAGATGTTTGTCTGAAATCCTTTGTAGCATCTAAATAGAATTTTAGAGCACGGACAACGTCCAAATTGTGTAACAAACGTTCCTTCTATGAAACTGGATTCGGACACAAAGAAGGTACAACTATCTCCTGGTTAATATTTTTGTTGGAAACAACCTTCGGAAGAAAACCAGGCTCAGTACGTAAAACCACCTTATCTGCATGGACCAGATAGGGCGGAGAACACTGCAGAGCAGATAACTCAGAAACTCTTCTAGCGGAAGAAATTGCAACCTAAAACAAAACTTTCCAAGATAATAACTTAATATCTACGGAATGTAAGGGTTCAAACGGAACCCCTTGAAGAACTGAAAGAACTAGATTAAGACTCCAGGGAAGAGTCAAAGGTCTGTAAACAGGCTTGCTTCTAACCAGAGCCTTAACAAACGCTTAAACGTCTGGCACAGCTGCCAGCCTTTTGTGAAGTAAAACAGATAAAGCAGAGATCTGTCCCTTCAGAGAACTCACAGAAAATCCTTTCTCCAAACCTTCTTGTAGAAAGGAAAGAATCTTAGGAATTTTTATCTTGTTCCATGGGAATCCTTTAGATTCACACCAACAGATATATTTTTTCCATATATTATGGTAAATTTTTCTAGTTACAGGCTTTCTAGCCTGAATAAGAGTATCTATTACAGAATCTGAAAACCCACGCTTTGATAAAATCAAGCGTTCAAACTCCAAGCAGTCAGTTGGAGGAAAACCAGATTCGGATGTTCGAATGGACCCTGAATAAGAAGGTCCTGTCTCAAAGGTAGCTTCCATGGTGGAGCCGATGACACATTCACCAGGTCTGCATACCAAGTCCTGCGTGGCCACACAGGAACTATCAAGGTCACCGAAGCCCTCTCCAGATTGATCCTGGCTACCAGCCTGGGAATGAGAGGAAACGGTGGGAATACATAAGCTAGGTTGAAGGTCCAAGGTGCTACTATTGTATCCAATAGAGTCACCTTGGGATCCCTGGATTTGGACCCGTAACAAGGGACCATGAAGTTCTGACGAGAGGCCATCAGAAACATGTCTGGAATGCCCCATAATTGAGTTATTTGGGCAAAGATTTCCAGATGGAGTTCCCACTCCCCCGGATGCTCCTCCATCGCCAGGGAACTCCTTGTTACCCCCTGATGGTTGATATATGTAACAGTCGTCATGATGTCTGATTGAAACCTTATGAATTTGGCCTTTGCTAGTCGAGGCCAAGCCTTGAGAGCATTGAATATCGCTCTCAGTTCCATTATGTTTATCGGGAGAAGAGAGTCTTCCCGAAACCATAGACCCTGAGTTTTCAGGGGTTCCCAGACCGCGCCCCAGCCCACCAGACTGGCGTCGGTCGTGACAATGACCTACTCTGGTCTGCGGAAGCTCATTCCCTGTGACAGGTTGTCCAGGGTCAGCCACCAACGGAGTGAATCTCTGGTTATTTGATCTACTTGTATCGTCGGAGACAAGTCTGTATAATCCCCATTCCACTGTCTGAGCATGCACAGGTGCAATGGTCTTAGGTGAATTCGTGCAAAAGGAACTATGTCCATTGCCGCAACCATCAAACCTATTACTTCCATGGACTGCGCTATGGAAGGAAGAAGAACAGAATGAAGTACCTGACAATAGCTTAGAAGTTTTGATTTTCTGGCCTCTGTCAGAAAAACCTTCATTTCTAAGGAAACTATTATTGTTCCCAAGAAGGAAACTCTTGTTGACGGGGACAGAGAACTTTTTTCTATGTTCACTTTCCACCTGTGAGATCTGAGAAAGGCTAGGACAATGTCCTTATGAGCCCTTGCTTTTGACAGAGACGACACTTGAATCAGGATGTCGTCCAAGTAAGGTACTACTGCAATGCCCCTTGGTCTTAGCACCGCTAGAAGGGACCCTAGTACCCTTGTGAAAATCCTTGGAGCAGTGGCTAATCCGAATGGAAGTGCCACAGGTAATGCTTGTCCAGAAAGGCGAACCTTAGGAACCGAAAATGTTCCTTGTGGATAGGAATACGTAGGTACGCATCCTTTAAGTCCACCGTGGTCATGAATTGACCTTCCTGGATGGTAGGAAGGATCGTTCGAATGGTTTCCATTTTGAATGATGAAACCCTTAGAAACTTGTTTAGAATCTTGAGATCTAAAATAGGTCTGAATGTTCCCTCTTTTTTGGGAATTATGAACAGGTTGGAGTAAAAACCCATCCCTTGTTCTCCTAATGGAACAGGATGAATCACTCCCATGCTTAACAGGTCTTCTACACAGTGTAAGAATGCCTGTTCGAAGATAATTGAGACCCGTGGAACCTTCCCCTTGGGGGTAGTTCCCTGAATTCCAGGAGATAACCTTGAGAAACTATTTCTAGCGCCCAAGGATCCTGAACATCTCTTGCCCCAGCCTGAGCAAAGAGAGAAAGTCTGCCCCCCACCAGATCCTTCCCAGATCGGGGGCCAACACTTCATGCTGTTTTGGTAGCAGTGGCAGGTGACTTGGCCTGCTTACCCTTGTTCCAGCCTTGCATCGGCCTCCAGGCTGGCTTGGTTTGAGAAGTATTACCCTCTTGCTTAGAGGGTGTAGAATTTGAGGCTGGTCCGTTTCTGCGAAAGGGACGAAAATTTGGCTTCTTTTTAGCCTTAAAGACCTATCCAGAGGAAGGGCGTGGCCCTTTCCCCCAGTGATGTCTGAAATAATCTCTTTCAAGTCAGGGCCAAACAGTGTTTTACCCTTGAAAGGGATGTTAAGCAAAAGCGCTCTGCGCGCCACGATAGCAAACCCTGAATTATTCGCCGCTAATCTAGCTAATTGCAAAGCGGCATCTAAAAAAATAAAAAAGAGTTAGCCAATTTAAGAGCTTGAACTCTGTCCAAAACCTCCTCGTACGAAGATTCTTTAATGAGCGACTTTTCTAGTTCTTCGAACCAGAAACACGCAGCTGTAGTGACAGGAACAATGCATGAAATTGGTTGTAGAAGGTAACCTTGCTGAACAAACATCTTTTTAAGCAAACCCTCTAACCTTTAATCCATAGGATCTTGAAAGCACAACTATCTTGTTTGTTTAGAGTAGAAACCGCCCCCTCGACCTTGGGGACTGTATGCTATAAGTCCTTTCTGGGGTCGACTATAGGAACTAATTTCTTAAATATAGGGGGAGGACAAAAGGTATGCCGAGCCTTTCCCACTCCTTATTTACTATGTCCGCCACCGGCTTGAGTATAGGAAAAACATCGGGGGGCACCGGAACCTCTAGGAACTTGTCCATCTTACCTAATTTCTCTGGAATGACCAAATTGTCACAATCATCCAGAGTAGATAATATGAAATTTAAATTTAAAAGTTACAATATCAGGTTCTGCTTGTTGAGAAATTTTCCCTAAATCTGAAATTTCTCCCTCAGACAAAACCTCCCTCCTGGCCCCTTCAGATAGGTGTGAGGGTATGTCAGAACAGATATCATCAGCGTCCTCTTGCTCTTCAGTGTTTAAAACAGAGCAATCACGCTTTCTCTGATAAGTAGGCATTTTGGAAAAAATGCATGCAATAGAATTATCCATTACAGCCATTAATTGTTGTATGGTAATAAGTATTGGCGCACTAGATGTACTAGGGGCCTCTTGTGTGGGCAAAACTGGTGTAGACACAGAAGGGGATGATGCAGTACCATGCTTACTCCCCTCATTAGAGGAATCATCTTGGGCAATATCATATCTATGGCATTATTATCCCTACTTTGTTTGGACATTATGACACAAATATATCACATATATTTAAATGGGGAGACACATTGGCTTTCATACATATAGAACATCGTTATCTGATGGTTCAGACATGTTAAACAGGCTTAAACTTGTCAACAAAGCACAAAAAACGTTTTACAATAAAACCGTTACTGTCCCTTTAAATTTCAAACTGAACACACTTTATTACTGAATATGTGAAAAAGTATGAAGGAATTGTTCAAATTTCACCAAAATTTCACCACAGTAACTTAAAGCCTTAAAAGTATTGCACACCAAATTTGAAAGCTTTAACCCTTAAAATAACGGAACCGGAGCCGTTTTTACATTTAACCCCTATACAGTCCGTTTTTATTAAAACAATCCCCAAGATTTAACAACTATTAAAAGTAATAATCTGCCAAATATACTTAGTAAAGTAATCGTTTTAGCCCAGAAAAATGTCTACCAGTTTTTTAAGCCCTAATGAAGCCCTTTATTCTTTTACTTAAACTAAGAAAATGGCTTACCGGTTCCCATAGGGAAAATGACAGCTTCCAGCATTACCGAGTCTTGTTAGAAATGTGTCATACCTCAAGCAGCAAAAGTCTGCTCACTGTTTCCCCCAACTGAAGTTAATTCCTCTCAACAGTCCTGTGTGGAAACAGCCATCGATTTTAGTAACGGTTGCTAAAATCATTTTCCTCTTACAAACAGAAATCTTCATCTCTTTCCTGTTTCAGAGTAAATAGTACATACCAGCACTATTTTAAAATAACAAACTCTTGATTGAAGAATAAAAACTACATTTAAACACCAAAAAACTCTAAGCCATCTCCGTGGAGATGTTGCCTGTACAACGGCAAAGAGAATGACTGGGGAAGGCGGAGCCTAGGAGGGATCATGTGACCAGCTTTGCTGGGCTCTTTGCCATTTCCTGTTGGGGAAGAGAATATCCCACAAGTAAGGATGACGCCGTGGACCGGACACACCTATGTTGGAGAAATAATAATTAAATATATTGCATTATAACCCGGACATATACTGACATATTAATGTGATAAGGATTGTATAGCTCATGACTACGGGGTAACACCAGAAACGCTCTCTGTGTTATGGTTTTGGACCAAATACTACTACTACTTTCTTGCTTTGGACATTGTTGCGGACTGTGGTGTAGACTGTAGAGCCATGTGATAAGCTTGCACCTGTTTTGGGAACATACAGGTTTGCAAGAACCTACTGGAATATTATGCATACAACTTACTTTAAGATATCTCTATTGCTTATGCTCCCTCTCCCTAAACTTTCCCATGTACTTCTTTTAGAATGAAACAACTTACTTTATTTTTGTGGTTGTGTTTTGGTGTCAGAGAGTAACCTTCATTATTAAGTTGGTTCTTCCAGAGTGGACATATTATATTTAAAAAAATCTGGATCCAAAGAAAGAAAGACTTGTAAGTGACTTAAATAGTAGAGGTCAAGCAGCTCTCTAAGACCATGTGTTAAATTGATGCTTAAGCAAGGTAGAGTTATTGTTCTGTACAATAAGAAGTTTACACTCTGCTGAAGTACAATAAATCAGAAATCAAGTTACATCACAACGTGTTTTACAACTATTTTATTAAGACAAAGCTTTAATCAGTGCATGTTTGATGCACTGAGTAAATCTTCCAAACTTTAAAGCAATGTTAAACTACAATGGTATGCATTTACATGAACTAAAGAGACACGTTGGCCTCGAACAGCTACTATAATTTTGTTCTATTTTTAATGTTTTTTCATATATATATATATATATATATATATATATATATATATATATATATATATATATATATATATATATCACAATAAAGGATGTTCTTTTAGTTAACATGCAATATAATTTATAATTTGAGACACGTTGGCCTCGAACAGCTACTATAATTTTGTTCTATTTTTAATGTTTTTTCATATATATATATATATATATATATATATATATATATATATATATATATATATATATATATATATATATATATAAAACATAATTTATGTAAGAACTTACCTGATAAATTCATTTCTTTCATATTAGCAAGAGTCCATGAGCTAGTGACGTATGGGATATACATTCCTACCAGGAGGGGCAAAGTTTCCCAAACCTCAAAATGCCTATAAATACACCCCTCACCACACCCACAATTCAGTTTAACGAATAGCCAAGAAGTGGGGTGATAAAAAAGTGCGAAAGCATATAAAATAAGGAATTGGAATAATTGTGCTTTATACAAAAATCATAACCACCACAAAAAAAGGGTGGGCCTCATGGACTCTTGCTAATATGAAAGAAATGAATTTATCAGGTAAGTTCTTACATAAATTATGTTTTCTTTCATGTAATTAGCAAGAGTCCATGAGCTAGTGACGTATGGGATAATGATTACCCAAGATGTGGATCTTTCCACGCAAGAGTCACTAGAGAGGGAGGGATAAAATAAAGACAGCCAATTCCTGCTGAAAATAATCCACACCCAAAATAAAGTTTAATGAAAAACATAAGCAGAAGATTCAAACTGAAACCGCTGCCTGAAGTACTTTTCTACCAAAAACTGCTTCAGAAGAAGAAAATACATCAAAATGGTAGAATTTAGTAAAAGTATGCAAAGAGGACCAAGTTGCTGCTTTGCAAATCTGATCAATCGAAGCTTCATTCCTAAACGCCCAGGAAGTAGAAACTGACCTAGTAGAATGAGCTGTAATCCTTTGAGGCGGAGTTTTACCCGACTCAACATAGGCAAGATGAATTAAAGATTTCAACCAAGATGCCAAAGAAATGGCAGAAGCTTTCTGGCCTTTTCTAGAACCGGAAAAGATAACAAATAAACTAGAAGTCTTTCGGAAAGACTTAGTAGCTTCAACATAATATTTCAAAGCTCTAACAACATCCAAAGAATGTAACGATTTCTCCTTAGAATTCTTAGGATTAGGACATAATGAAGGAACCACAATTTCTCTACTAATGTTGTTGGAATTCACAATTTTATGTAAAAATTCAAAAGAAGTTCGCAACACTGCCTTATCCTGATGAAAAATCAGAAAAGGAGACTCACAAGAAAGAGCAGATAATTCAGAAACTCTTTTGGCAGAAGAGATTGCCAAAAGGAACAAAACTTTCCAAGAAAGTAATTTAATGTCCAATGAATGCATAGGTTCAAACGGAGAAGCTTGAAGAGCCCCTAGAACCAAATTCAAACTCCAAGGAGGAGAAATTGACTTAATGATAGGTTTTAAACGAACCAAAGCTTGTACAAAACAATGAATATCAGGAAGATTAGCAATCTTTCTGTGAAAAAGAACAGAAAGAGCAGAGATTTGTCCTTTCAAGGAACTTGCGGACAAACCTTTATCTAAACCATCCTGAAGAAACTGTAAAATTCTTGGAATTCTAAAAGAATGCCAAGAAAAATGATGAGAAAGACACCAAGAAATATAAGTCTTCCAGACTCTATAATATATCTCTCTGGATACGGATTTACGAGCCTGTATCATAGTATTAATCACAGAGTCAGAGAAACCTCTTTGACCAAGAATCAAGCGTTCAATCTCCATACCTTTAAATTTAAGGATTTGAGATCCTGATGGAAAAAAGGACCTTGCGACAGAAGGTCTGGTCGTAGAGGAAGAGTCCACGGATGGCAAGAGGCCATCCGGACAAGATCCGCATACCAAAACCTGTGAGGCCATGCCGGGGCTACCAGCAGAACAAACGAGCATTTCTTCAGAATCTTGGAGATTACTCTTGGAAGAAGAACTAGAGGCGGAAAGATATAGGCAGGATGATACTTCCAAGGAAGTGACAATGCATCCACTGCTTCCGCTTGAGGATCCCTGGATCTGGACAGATACCTGGGAAGTTTCTTGTTTAGATGAGAGGCCATCAGATCTATTTCTGGAAGTCCCCACATTTGAACAATCTGAAGAAATACCTCTGGGTGAAGAGACCATTCGCCCGGATGTAACGTTTGGCGACTGAGATAATCCGCTTCCCAATTGTCTATACCTGGGATATGAACCGCAGAGATTAGACAGGAGCTGGATTCCGCCCAAACCAGAATTCGAGATACTTCTTTCATAGCCAGAGGACTGTGAGTCCCTCCTTGATGATTGATGTATGCCACAGTTGTGACATTGTCTGTCTGAAAACAAATGAACGATTCTCTCTTCAGAAGAGGCCAAGACTGAAGAGCTCTGAAAATTGCACGGACTTCCAAAATATTGATCGTAATCTCACCTCCTGAGATTCCCAAACTCCTTGTGCCGTCAGAGATCCCCACACAGCTCCCCAACCTGTGAGACTTGCATCTGTTGAAATTACAGTCCAGGTCGGAAGCACAAAAGAAGCCCCCTGAATTAAACGATGGTGATCTGTCCACCACGTTAGAGAGTGTCGTACAATCGGTTTTAAAGATATTAATTGAGATATCTTTGTGTAATCCCTGCACCATTGATTCAGCATACAGAGCTGAAGAGGTCGCATGTGAAAACGAGCAAAGGGGATCGCGTCCGATGCAGCAGTCATAAGACCTAGAATTTCCATGCATAAGGCTACTGAAGGGAATGATTGTGACTGAAGGTTTCGACAAGCTGAAATCAATTTTAGACGTCTCTTGTCTGTTAAAGACAGAGTCATGGACACTGAATCTATCTGGAAACCCAGAAAAGTTACCCTTGTCTGAGGAATCAATGAACTTTTTGGTAAATTGATCCTCCAACCATGATCTTGAAGAAACAACACAAGTCGATTCGTATGAGATTCTGCTAAATGTAAAGACTGAGCAAGTATCAAGATATCGTCCAAATAAGGAAATACCACAATACCCTGTTCTCTGATTACAGACAGAAGGGCACCGAGAACTTTTGTAAAAATTCTTGGAGCTGTAGCTAGGCCAAACGGCAGAGCCACAAACTGGTAATGCTTTCCAGAAAAGAGAATCTCAGGAACTGATAATGATCTGGATGAATTGGAATATGCAGATAAGCATCCTGTAAATCTATTGTGGACATATAATGCCCTTGCTGAACAAAAGGCAAGATAGTCCTTACAGTTACCATTTTGAACGTTGGTATCCTTACATAACGATTCAATATTTTTAGATCCAGAACTGGTCTGAAGGAATTCTCCTTCTTTGGTACAATGAAGAGATTTGAATAAAATCCCATCCCCTGTTCCAGATGGATTTACTGGGACACGGGAAAGAAAAAATCTCTTTGCAGGAGGTCTCATCTTGAAACCAATTCTGTACCCTTCTGAAACAATGTTCTGAATCCAAAGATTGTGAACAGAATTGATCCAAATTTCTTTGAAAAAACGTAACCTGCCCCCTACCAGCTGAGCTAGAATGAGGGCCGCACCTTCATGTGGACTTAGAAGCAGGCTTTGCCTTTCTAGAAGGCTTGGATTTATTCCAGACTGGAGATGGTTTCCAAACTGAAACTGCTCCTGAGGATGAAGGATCAGGCTTTTGTTCTTTGTTGAAACGAAAGGAACGAAAACGATTATTAGCCCTGTTTTTACCCTTAGATTTTTTATCCTGTGGTAAAAAAGTTCCTTTCCCACCAGTAACAGTTGAGATAATGGAATCCAACTGAGAACCAAATAATTTGTTACCCTGGAAAGAAATGGAAAGTAGAGTTGATTTAGAAGCCATATCAGCATTCCAAGTTTTAAGCCATAAAGCTCTTCTAGCTAAAATAGCTAGAGACATAAACCTGACATCAACTCTGATAATATCAAAAATGGCATCACAGATAAAATTATTAGCATGCTGAAGAAGAATAATAATATTATGAGAATCATGATCTGTTACTTGTTGCGCTAAAGTCTCCAACCAAAAAGTTGAAGCTGCAGCAACATCAGCCAAAGATATAGCAGGTCTAAGAAGATTACCTGAACACAGATAAGCTTTTCTTAGAAAGGATTCAATTTTCCTATCTAAAGGATCTTTAAACGAAGTACCATCTGACGTAGGAATAGTAGTACGTTTAGCAAGGGTAGAAATAGCCCCATCAACTTTAGGGATTTTGTCCCAAAATTCTAATCTGTCAGACGGCACAGGATATAATTGCTAAAAACGTTTAGAAGGAGTAAATGAATTACCCAATTTATCCCATTCTCTGGAAATTACTTCAGAAATAGCATTAGGAACAGGAAAAACTTCTGGAATAACCACAGGAGATTTAAACACCTTATCTAAATGTTTAGAATTAGTATCAAGAGGACCAGAATCCTCTATTTCTAAAGCAATTAGTACTTCTTTAAGTAAAGAACGAATAAATTCAATTTTAAATAAATATGAAGATTTATCAGCATCAATCTCTGAGACAGAATCCTCTGAACCAGAAGAGTCATCAGAATCAGAATGATGATGTTCATTTAAAAATTCATCTGTAGAGAGATAAGTTTTAAAAGATTTTTTATGTTTACTAGAAGGAGAAATAACAGACATAGCCTTCTTGATGGATTCAGAAACAAAATCTCTTATGTTATCAGGAACATTCTGCACCTTAGATGTTGAGGGAACTGCAACAGGCAATGGTACATTACTAAAGGAAATATTATCTGCTTTAACAAGTTTGTCATGACAATTAATACAAACAACAGCCGGAGGAATAGCTACCAAAAGTTTACAGCAGATACACTTAGCTTTGGTAGTTCCAGCACTAGACAGCGATTTTCCTGAAGTATCTTCTGACTCAGATGCAACGTGAGACATCTTGCAATATGTAAGAGAAAAAACAACATATAAAGCAAAATTGATCAAATTCCTTAAATGACAGTTTCAGGAATGGGAAAAAATGCCAAAAAACAAGCTTCTAGTAACCAGAAGCAAAGAAAAAATCAGACTGAAATAATGTGGAGACAAAAGTGACGCCCATATTTTTTGGCGCCAAGTAATACGCCCACATTGTTTGGCGCCTAAATGCTTTTTGGCGCCAAAAATGACGCCACATCCGGAACGCCGACATTTTTGGCGCAAAAGGACGTCAAAAAATGACGCAACTTCCGGCGACACGTCCGCGCCAAGAATGACGCAATAAAATGAAGCATTTTCAGCCCCCGCGAGCCTAACAGCCCACAGGGAAAAAAAGTCAAATTTTTTAAGGTAAGAAAAAATGATTAATTCAAACGCATTATCCCAAATATGAAACTGACTGTCTGAAAATAAGGAATGTTGAACATTCTGAGTCAAGGCAAATAAATGTTTGAATACATATATTTAGAACTTTATAAATAAAGTGCCCAACCATAGCTTAGAGTGTCACAGAAAAAAAGATTTACTTACCCCAGGACACTCATCTACACGTTTGTAGAAAGCCAAACCAGTACTGAAACGAAAATCAGCAGAGGTAATGGTATATAAATAAGAATATATCGTCGATCTGAAAAGGGAGGTAAGAGATGAATCTCTACGACCGATAACAGAGAACCTATGAAATAGACCCCGTAGAAGGAGATCACTGCATTCAAATAGGCAATACTCTCCTCACATCCCTCTGACATTCACTGCACGCTGAGAGGAAAACCGGGCTCCAACTTGCTGTGGAGCGCATATCAACGTAGAATCTAGCACAAACTTACTTCACCACCTCCATAGGAGGCAAAGTTTGTAAAACAGAATTGTGGGTGTGGTGAGGGGTGTATTTATAGGCATTTTGAGGTTTGGGAAACTTTGCCCCTCCTGGTAGGAATGTATATCCCATACGTCACTAGCTCATGGACTCTTGCTAATTACATGAAAGAAATATATATATCACAATAAAGGATGTTCTTTTAGTTAACATGCAATATAATTTATAATTTGATGTCTGTGCCATGATGATTGCCTGTTTTCCAGATTTATTAAAGGGATATAAAACATGTCTGTTTAATTTTTCTATTAAATAACCTAGGGGACATCAGCTCTAGCTGTAGTCTGTGTATTGTCCATGCTCAGTAGAGGGGTTTTTCTGCAAAAACCATGTGGCAGTAGAACTTAAACTATGCAATGTTAGCTCTGTTATCTAGATAAAGTCTACACTAATAACTTCTAAGTGCTCATTTAGCAAGAAAGCAGGTACGTTGTTTGCTGTTTAACACTGCTCCTTTTTATATTTACTTTAAACATATTTGTTTTTACTAAATAATCACTGTTTCATAATCCTTTCATCTGCATACACTGTAACCACTGTGAAGGTTATGTACTCTGTATGAACATACTAGGAGGAAATAGTATGCCAGTTTCTGAGCAGTGTTAACCAATTTTATTGATAGTGTTTAATATAAAAAAAAACTTTGCAATACATATTATTCATTATTTATTTAGCCCAATTATCCTGTAATTTATCTGTAAAATTGCGGGCTTTCCATTTTTCAGTAGAATTGGAAGAGCAGAATCCATACTTCACTAACCACTGTAGAAGCTGATTTAATTAATTCCCTAATGCCTCAGAAAAGACAAGAGGCTTTAAAAGGGATACGAAAGTCAAAATTAAACTTTCATGATCCAGACAGAACACACAATTTTAAACAACACTCCAATTCACTTCCATTATCTAAAAGTGCATGATCTTTTTATATTCGCACTGAGGCACCAGCTCCTACTGAGCATGTGCAAGAATTTACTATATATATATATATATATATATATATATATATATATATATATACACACATTCACATTTTGATTGGCTGATGGCTGTCATATGGTGGTGAGGGAAATTTTTTTAACTAACTTTAAAACGTTTTATAATTATGAAGTGTTTCATGTCCCTTTAACCATGTAATGCAGCCCATAAATATACAACTAAAAAAATAGAAGGTTGATGAAAAAAATATATATACATAAAAAACAAATTAAAGTGTGGAAGCTGTGGGACACAAAGGATGAGCTATCTTGTGTACTTCTTTTCAGAGCCAGCTACATTGTTTAGGTATCACTTGGGGCTTTAAATGTATAATTAGTTCAATAATGTTTGCATCAAGACTGACACAAGCAAATTAAGTTATATCTTTTTCTAGAAATTTGCTACTAAAATTGCAGTTTTGGGGGATGCAAGATCCAGCTAGAACATTCTCCTGATTCAAATTATTAATAATTTAATAAATCTGAGCCACAGAATTATGAGTTCATCAGCAAATAAAAAAGAAGCATGTTTACCGATCATACTGTTATCTAAGTTAATTTATTCATTGCACTTGTTCTACTTTATGACATATGAAGAGTTTTATGGCAAACGATAAGCAGAAATATATAACGCATGATCATAAATTGTTTACTACACACACTTAACATGCAAAGTACAATAAGAATGTGTAAAAATGCATTGCTGAATACAAGTTACAAAAAAAAAAAAGTATAAAGTGTAACAGAATTCTGTGTAGCATTATATTGTACTCAGCTGGTTGCTCCTTCACAACCAGAAATTCAGGGAATGCCCCGTAGTGAGATATAGCGAAAAAAATATTTCTACAATGCTGTGAGACCTAGTAGTGCATAAGAGTTTTATTAGATAATGTTGGCTGGCTGGTGAGCTTTTAAGAATCAGGCACTTACAGTCTGTCACAGATATACAAAATGTATGGAAAACATCCATGTGTGGTTAAAAATATAAATACATTGTACATTTTCAGTTCTGTCCAAGATCCAAAAGAAAAAAAAACATGAAAATTGTTTTAGAAATATTTTAATTGCTAACCAAAATGCACCTTAAAAAATAATATAATTTAATTCTAATGTGGCAATCTGTGCGTCTTAAGGGACAATGTAGTCAAAATCAAATATTCATGATAGGGCATGCAATTTTAAACAGCTTTCCATTTTAGTTTTAATATCAAATTTGCTTTGTTCTCTTGGTATTCTTTGTTGAAATCTTAACCTAGTTAGGGTTATATGCTAATTTCTAAGCCCTTCAAAGCTGCCTCTTATCTCAGTGCATTTTGCTAGTTCATTTATGCCATATAGACAACATTGGGCTCACTCCTGTGGAGTTATTTATGAGTCAACACTGATTGGCTAAAATGGAAGTCTATCAAAATCACTGAAATAAAGGGAGCAGTCTGCAGAGACGTAGATACAAGGCAATCAAAGAGGTAAAAAGTGTATTAATATAACAGTGTTATTTATGTAAAACTGGAGAATGGATAATAAAATGATTATCTATCTTTTTAAAACAATTACAATTCTGGAGTATACTTTGTAAAATCAAAGGTTTCTTTGTATCCACAAAACAAATGTGACTATTCTAATTCAGAACAGATAAAGAGAAATTATACACCTGTCATTAACCATACTGCTCAGTGACAATTGACTACTCAAAGCAATATAATTAAAATCTATAAAAAAATAAGCATAAAAACCCCATAAAACTTACAATTTGCTAATACTGACCCCTTAGTGTCATCTAATGCATTTTGCCTCATCTTTCTTAAAAAAGACTCAGGTTTCCTTATACTCAATAAGATTAAGGTTTAAAAAGAAGGTAATATTAAAAACAGCTTTGAATTGAAGCACTTTTGCAATACCCTTGTAGTAGTAAAAATGCTTCTAATAAAAGCTTTCAGTTTCAGAAGCATACACACATATGTTGTGTGTACCCTGTGCACTCTCATTCAAACACAATATCTAAATTACAAGGAGTGCCCGGTCAATTCCATATGGTTCATAGACTTAGTGTAATGAGAGCCAATTTGTAACAAAGTCTCAAAGTCCCAGAGTTCATGCAAAGTACAAGTAACACAATTCCAGGACTGGGTTAAAGACTGAAGTTCAGGTATCCTTATGCCACCCCTCTTAACATACCTCTGCTTCTGCCTATTGATGTAAAACACTGGAGAATAAAAGGTATAATCCAGAACCGGACAGGTGAGTGAACCCCTTCGGCGCCGAATCCGTCTTCCCCAAAAGTCTTGGTGTTCTGTATGGTGCCTGGACTGCTACCGTTGAACAGCTCCAAATGAGTGATGAAACCCCTCTGGAGCAGGTCCGTTTTGTTTGTCCTGTGATTAGGCGTTCCGATCCAAGTGGGTGTGATCCCAGCCAGACGGCTTCCTGGTGAGTCACCAGTTGAAGTCAGAGTTGATAGGCTATTGTGAGGAGGAGGATGACTCCTAGAGGGTAAACCAGTATCTAGTCCAGTGAGAGT
Organism: Bombina bombina; assembly: GCF_027579735.1. Taxonomy (NCBI): domain Eukaryota; kingdom Metazoa; phylum Chordata; class Amphibia; order Anura; family Bombinatoridae; genus Bombina; species Bombina bombina. The sequence goes on from NC_069502.1 coordinate 361,881,524, forward strand.
TGACAGTATTCTTAACCGTTATAAAAGTGACAAAATAAGATTCAAAGAGTCACGCTGGAACAAAAAGTCAATTTTAAGCACATTTCTAATCTACTCCTATTAACTTTTTTTGTTCTTTGGTATCTTTATTTGAAAAAGAAAGAATATAAGCTTACAAGCCGGTTTTGGTTCAGAACCCTGGGTAGTGCGTGCTGATTTGTAGCTACATTTATCCACCAATCAGCAAGCACTACCCAGATGCTGAACGAAAGATGGGCCTGCTCGTAAGCTTACCTTCCTGATTTTCCAAAAATAGATAACAAGAGAACGAAGAAAAATTGATAATAGGAGTAAATTAGAAAGTTGCTTAAAATTACATGCTCTATCTGAATCATGAAAGAAAAAAATTGGGTTCAGTATCCCTTTAATCTATTGTTGTTTCAGCGGCATACATACATATCCTATGAACCAGCATTTAATGACTGTGCCTGCCACCGCTGACATGATACCTACATCACTGAAAAATGTCTTAATTGTGAATGACTGCACATGGCTGTCATCCTAATAATGAAAGTAGTAGGGTGAATCACAACCACATCTTGTAATCCTAGGGGCAGAGGTGCTTTTGGAGATGATCCCTGGCCCTCTGCATAATCAGGCTCTGATGGAGTTGGGTTAGGCCTCACCGAGGGGAATCTGAGCATGTCAATGATGTCACCACAAATAGGGGTGTGATATTAATTAGACCCGGATCCCAGAAGTGCCAGGGCTATTGTAAAAGAAGAAGGGAGCTTGAAGGAAAAGTGCATATAAATCCCCCTTGATCTCATCTCCCTTAAATCCTAATTGCATGCTTTTTTTTTTAATAATGGGGTCTCTATCCACACATCAAAAAGGCATAAAGACCCCCAGGAAACCTTATTTTTAAGAATAAAAGTCCCTCTTTCAAAAAATGCACTTTTTAAAGGGTTTATATTCAGGTGATCACTGTATACATAGTGATTACTATAATAAAGTGGTCATTTATTTTACTGGAGGCTCAAGAAAGCCCCAGTCTTCATTATCATTATATATCCACACAACACCTTATTATAAAGGGGATAAACCCTTCTTTGAAAAAATTGGGTAATATTAGTTTACAAAATGTATGGAGTTAAATTATAAAACCAAAAATGTTTTGTCTATATACTTTTAAAAAAACAAAAAAGCAACAACCTCACACACTATTATGGCTGTCATCCTAATAATGAAGGAGGAGGCAAAGATTCCCAAACCTCAAGAACCATATAAAACTCCTCCTACCTCACACATACACCAGTCTAACATACAGCCAAGCAAAGTGAGGTAAGAAAAAAGGGAAAAAATAGAGCAATAAAAAGGAGCAGGTAAAAAAGATGTGCTGAAGAAAAGGTGGGGTCTCGTGGACTCTAAACACCATGAAAGTAATTAATTTTTCAGGTAAGCATTAATTATTTTTTCTTTCATATAGGTGGTGAGAGTCCATAATCCATTACTCCTGGGAACTAATACACAAGCTATGGAGTCCACAAGTAATAACATAAAGAGAGGAATATAAATAAAAAAAAAAATAAAAAAAATTAAAAATCTATATGCTTAAAATAAATTAAACAGAGAAAATAAAATAAGTGAGACAGCCACCTGAAAAACCTCTCCCCCAAAGGCTGCTTCAGAAGAAGCAAAAAACATCAAAATGGTCAAATTTAGTAAAGGTGTGCAAAAAAGACCAAGTAACTGCCTTGCAAATCTGATCAACTGAAGCCTAATTCTTGAAAGCCCAAGAAGGGGCAACTGACCTAGTAGAATGAGCACTAATCCACTGTGGTGGAGGCTGATCTGCTCCATGTAAGCCTTGTGAATCAAAATTTTCAACCACAGAAACAGCAGAAGCTTCCTGACCCTTCCTAGGACCAGAAAAAAGAATGAACAAACAAATCAATGCGCTAACAACAGCCAAAGAATGCAAAGATCTAGGACACAAAGAAGGAACAATAATCTCTCTACTAATTTTGTCCGAAGACACAACCTTAGGCAAAAAAAATCAAATGAAGTCCATAAAACAGCCTTATCCTGATGAAAAAAAATCAGATAAGGAGGATCACAAGAAAGAGTAGATAACTCAGAAACTCTTCTAGTAATGCCTGAGGAAACAGCCCGTGTGTGGCTGAGAAATGCATTACATTAAAGGATTTTTATCCCTTTTAACTGCACATTAGACATATGTTTGTTCCACTTTGCTGATACACCCACAGAGTGGTCTTTTGATCCCTCTATCAGTTTTACCGAGTCCTGCAAACACACCTCTGTGTGTTGAGCTCCAGAGGAGATTGTCCACACACACTTTTGCCGGAGGAGGTCCGCGGTTTGGAGCTGCAACTATGTCAGTGAGCTGTCCACTGCAAGCGTCAGTTTGCCATGCTAGCACCTTTAACATTTAGGTGCCACAATAAATTGTGAGTGAAATTCTTATCGTATTGATTATTATCTGTAGCGTGGTAACAATATGAGATGCCCCTTGTTCTTTTTCTCATTTTCAGACTGACTTCAACACCAGGGGTCCAAGTGGAGCTGCCTTTGCTACACATTAACTTTTTGTTACAGATTTTTTTGGACTACACAAATCAGTTATTAGGTGGTTTGTCACAATTGTATCATTCACCTTGTATATTTATATATTAGAAACAAAATTGAAGGCATGCCTGCTAATAAAGGAAAGTCTGTACCCTTACTTATTAAAGAAAAAGGGAAACATATTGTTTGCCATATACTGTGCAAACTACTGCAACAAACTGACATGGTCAGAGTTCAGGAATCATTACTGTATCAGCTGAAAACACAGACCTAAAATAAGAGCTGAGAAGTCAAAATTCCTTTCCGTATGCAGAGCATTCACAATGCGAAGCGAGAGGTTCCACTTAGCCCTCTACTGCCCTAATGTTCAGGGCTTTCAGATCTAGAACTGGTCTGAACGTACCTTCCTTCTTTGGCACAATGAAGAGATGTGAATAAAATCCCATCCCCTGTTCCTGCAAAGGTACTGGAACAATCACTCCCATAACTTCCAGATCTGAGACAGACTTGAAAAAAGCTTTGGAACATTGCACAGAAAAAAACTTCCTCTGTGAGGTCTTGTTCTGAATACTATTAGATATCCCTGAGAAAATATATTCAGAACCCATGGATCTGGAACAGACTGAAACCAAGTCCCCTGAAAATATGCTTAATCTACCCCCTTCCAGAACCTCCTGATCAGGGGCCACCCCTTCATGCAGTCTTGGTAGTAGGGAGAGATTTCTTACCCTGCTTTGACTTGTTCCAGTTAGCACTAGGTCTCCAGACTGAACCAGAGGTGCCTTGCTTTTGAGCAGGAGTGAACTTTTTGTTCCCTATTCAGATGAAAGGAACAAAAACAAATTAGAAGCTTTAGATTTCCATCTAGACTCCCTGTTCTGAGGGAAAAAATCTCATTTACCTCCAGTAACAGTAAATATTATAGAATCTAAATCAGAAGCAAACAATTTCTTTCCCTGTCCCCATGTTTTTGACATTAATCTTCATAATATCAAATACAGCATCACAAAAAAAAATGGCACTTGAGTAAACCCAAAAGATTTGCACTAACAGAGTCATCAGAATGCTGCGCTGAAAGACTAGACAACCAGTAAGTAGAAGCAGCAGCTACAACAGCAATAGAAATAGCTGGCCTGAGAATATAGCCTGCATATAAAAAGGCCCTTTTATGGAAAAAAAACTAAATTTTCTATCTAAAAGGTTTTTAAAAGAAGTACTCTCTTCCAAAAGAATAGTAGTTTATTTGGGCAGAGAGGAAATAGCCCCATCAACCTTGGGAACTGTTTCCCACAAATCAATATTAGCAGCAGGTAAAGGATATACTTTTTTAAACCTTGCAGAAGAGGTAAAGGAATTACCTGGCTTACACCATTCCCTAGAAATCATGTCAGAGACAGCATTAGGAATATTGAAAATTAAAAATAGTCTTTTAAAAAACTTAAAAATTTAAACAATTACAAGGTTTATCATCAGAAACTTTCAGATATTTAACTCGTAAAGTAATTAAGACCTCCTTTAAAAGAGAACTAATATATTCAACTTTAAAAAAAAAAAAAAAGTAGGAAATATCAGGTCCAGCATCAAATAAAGATCCCTCATCACCAGAGGAAACTTCGTCATCTGAAGACATAACAGTATCTCTGGTTTCAGGGCACATAGAACTTGTAGAAGGTAAAATATGAACTGACCTGAGAGTTAAAGGAACATTCCAGTCCAAATTTAAATGCACATAAATGAATTACATCCTTGAATAGAAACATAATTGCAGTATACATGTATTATCAAAAAAATGTTTCTGGTAAAAGTTATTACTGTTTTAGTGTTAACATTTTGCTCTGCATGTGCATGTGAAGCATAGCTAGATATTCTCAGTGCACCAGCATTTTAAATACTGCAGCTGCTCAGAGAGCCAGTGGGACTTGTATCATGTCAGCAATTAACAAATTGAGTAATTATCAGATGGTACAAGCACCTTAGACTCTCTGAGCAAGTGCTTTGTTTAAAATGCTGGTGCACGGTGCATACTTAAATACACTTTTGAAACAGCTTTTATTAGAAGCATTTTTGCCAATAAATGTACATTAGAAAAATACTTCTATTTAAAAGTGAAATACATCCATGTGGATTCCAACTTTTGCTGGAATGTCCTTTTAAGTGAAATCTCATGAGATCACAGTAAAAGAGTTCATGACCTCAGCACTACTGATGCCGATTGGCTGCTGTTCATTTCTTCCTTCTTTTTTTTTAACCTGCAGCTGGGCTGTAGCTGAAATATAACTTTTTACAGAATACTTACACTGGTGAGTTGAGGAAGTTGTGAGGTAAAATATCTTCCTTTTCTACATAGAGATGTTCAGGTGATATTTTCTAGTCAGCTTTTTACAGTTATGCTGCATCACTTTCAAGAAAATGTGAGGTAAAATAGAGGTTAACTAACTTGTGGATAAATTAGCTAAAAGTCTTAAAGAAATATTAAACCCAAATTTTTTCTTTTATGATTCAGATAGAGCATGCAATTTTAAGCAACTTTCTGATTTACTCCTATTATCATTTTTTCTTTGTTCTCTTGGCATCTTTACTTTAAAAGCGAGAATTTAAGCTTAGGAGCCGGCCCATTTTTGGTTCAGCACCTGAGTAGCGCTTGCTGATTTGTGTAGCCAATGTAGCTACCAAACAGCAACCAGAGTTCTGACCCAAAAATTGGCCGGCTCCTAAGCTTACATTATTGATTTTTCAAATAAAGATACCAAGAGAACGAAGAAAAATTTATAGTAGAAGTAAATTAGAAAGATGCTTAAAATGGAATGTTCTATCTCCCCGTTACTCATTGTGCAGCTCACTGAGCCTTACCTGGTGGCTCACGTGAAGCCAGTGAGGGAAACAAATGACAGATGCCCGCTGCAGCAGGAGCCATTCCATCACATTTTTGTTCAACCAGTCAGTGACCATTACTTTATAGAAAATCAGGGAAAATGGAAAGCTCACAATTTTCCCGAGGTAAATTACAGGAAAGAGTTACAATAATAAAAGTATATTGCAAAGCGTTTTACTGCACATAATTAAGCATTTCATAATACCATCTCCAAGCACTTAATGTTTTAGACTTTTTGAAATCCATAATGATTATAATTTAGCATTTATTGGGTAATTTTCCTTGTTGCTTTTGATGGGAAACAGTAAAACAAATTGAATAAATTGAGTTATTTTTTTCACTTTTCCATCATGGTTATATGAAAAACATTTCCTGACAGAAATTATCTGCGATGAATGGATTCCAAAGTGTAGTTATATTAAAAGGGTGTGTTCCCTCAAATCTAGCACGATGAACTAAGCATATTTACTTTATGGAAATGCAACTCCTACAACTAAAATAACAGCAGCTGCAATGAGCATAGATATACTAACATAGAAACAGACGTCTGACAGCAAATAAGAACCAGAAGACCCATAAAGTCTGCCCACATTTTTCTCTTTCATGATTCAGATAGAGAATACAATTAAAAAAAAAAAAAGCTACCAATTTACTTCTATTATGAAATTTGCTCAGTTCACATGTTATTCCTTGTTGAAGTGATATCTAGATAGGTAGCATGAGCATGTCTAGAGCACTACACGACAGGAAATAGTGCTGCTATCTAGTGCTCTTACTAATGCATAAAATTCTTACAAAACTGCTGCAATAGAGTGTTGCAATCACGTGCACGCTCCTGAAATTACCTTCCTGCTTTTCAACAAAAGATATCAAGGAAGGAAGCAAAGAAAATTTGATAATAGAAGTAAATTGTAAAGTTGTTTAAATTTGCATGCTCTATCTGTATCATGAAAGAAAAAAATTGGGTTTTATGTCTCTTTAAAGAGACAATTTATTCAGCAAGCAGCAGATAAAAAGTTTATTGCATTTAAAGCTGGGACATGAAACCCATTTTTTTTCCTTTAATGATTCTGATAGAGCATTCAAATTTAAAGAACTTTCAACTGTACTTCTATTACAGGCATACCTCAGAGATATTGTGGGTTTATCTAAAGTGAATACAGCAATAAAGTGAGTCACACTCATTTCTGTTTGTTTTCCAGTGCATGTACAAGTTATATTTACACTTTACTGTAGTCTATTAGGTGTGCAATAGAGTTATGTCTAAAAAAAACAATGTAAATATTATTTATTTTTTTATTTAATAATTTTTGTATTGAGGTTGCCATACAATACAACAGTAGTTAAACAGATTAATATGTAATACCATCACAATATAGGGAAATGACTGTTCTATTCGGGGCCAAATTGCGAAAAGCAGAAGATTAACCCTTTGATCAACAATGAGTAAACTGAACAACATAACTTGGAACTGCTCTTTTCAAACATTGCTAATTTCCTCTTAGTTCTTGAAGGGTCGCTCATGGGCCCTAAAGCAAATGTATTACTCATAGAGGAGAACTAGAGATATAGAGGGTCGATTTTGGACCTTGGAATAATATCGTATTAAATAGCTTATAATATAGACACCAAATATAATAATGATATCATAACAATTGAGAAGTATATATGATGCAAACTATATAGCATGAAGTGGTCACTTATGGACCTTAGTCCTGTTAGGTGAAATTAGTATTTCCTTCTAGCTATGATCCTTAGTAACATAAAAAAGAGCTTGAACAAGAGTAGTGATCCGGTGAGCTGTATTTAATCATTGAGACTCTCTGGTCTGCAGTACTTTATAGGAAAGTAGAAATCCTTAACGACCAACTTATGGTAACTTTTATATAACTACACTCACAAGTTTGGATGGCTTAAATTAACTCTGTATACAAGGACTGTGTACTATGTTATTTACCAAATAACGACACTTGGAAATTTGCTTTGATTCCCATATAGTCCGCATGTGAATCAGTAGTTGGTTGTTGTTTAACCCTGTGAATGCTACACCTTTGCATTATATATTGTATATGTGGTGAAATTACTCTATGCAATAAATTGATACATTTTTAGCATTGGGGTACCCCATTTTGCATTCAGTGCATGCTCTTTATTGTTTATTAACACATTTGTCAAGATAACATTTGGGTAGAGGAAGCTGCCGAGAGTTGCACTGTTTTAGTCGGCTCTTATGAAGGTGAACTACAAACAGCTGGGCTCATAGGCTTACATGCTAATGGGTTCAAGGCGATAGCAGTGGAGATAGGAGGGTTAGTGTAGGTTGTATGCATCCCTGAATAGTAGAGTCTTTAGGGAGCGCTTGAAGCTTTCAAAACTAGGGGAGTGTCTTGTGGAGCGAGGAAGAGAGTTCCACAAGGTGGGAGTCAGTCTGCAGAAGTCTTGTAAACGGGAATGTGAGGAGGTAACAAGAGTGGAGCAAAGGGGACGGGAGGGAGAGTATCTAGAGACAAGGTCTGAAATGTAGGGGGGAGCAGTGCAGTTAAGGGCTTTGTATGTCAGAGTGAGAATTATGTGTTTATTCCTGGAGGCAAGAGGAAGCCAGTGAAGGGATTGGAAGAGAGGTGCAGCAGATGAAAAGCAATGTGTAAGGAAGATGGCAGGAGGCATTCATTATGGATTGTAAAGGTGCAAGGCAGCAGCTATGGAGACCAGAGAGGATTGAGTTGCAGTAGTCGAGGCGTGACAGAATGAGAGAGAGTGGATTCAAATCTTAGTTGTGTCTTGTGGAAGGAAATCTCTAATTTTAGAGATGTTTTTAAGGTGGAAGCGGCAGGCTTTCGCCAAGGACTGAATGTGAGGAGTGAAATAAATATCAGAGTCAAGTGTGACCCCAAGACATCGGGCATGTGGGGTAGGGGTAATGATGGAGTTATCAACAGTTATAGAGAAATGGGGGGTGGAGATTTTGGAAGAAAGGGGGGAAAATAAGGAGTTCAGTTTTGGAGAGATTTAGCTTGAGGTAGTGAGAGGACATCCAAGATGAGATATGAGCAAGACAGTTAGTGACAAGAGTTAGCAAGGAAGGAAATAGTTCTGGTGTAGAGAGGTAGATTTGGGTGTCATCGGCATACACATGATATTGAAACCCTTGGGAGTTTATTAAGGAACCTAATGATGACATGTAGATTGATAAGAGAAGGGGACCGTGGACAGAGCCTTGCGGTACCTCAACAGAAAGTGGTAACGGGGCAGAGGATGCCCCAGAGAAGTCTACACTAAAGGTACGGTTAGACAGATAGGAAGAAAACCAGAGAGAGCTGTGTCGCAGATGCCGAAGGATTGGAGGGTTTGGAGCAAAAGAGGGTGGTCGACAGTATCTGTTACAGAAGCATTAGTTATTTTGTGGTGAAGAAACTTATTTCCCAGCAGCAATGCCTGAACCAGCCAAGCCAGCGCCTAAGAAGGGCTCCAAGAAAACTGTAACAAGTATCATTTCATAAAGGGTTAACTCTGTTCAGTTTTGAGAAAACTATTTTCTGAGGCAGGTTTCCTAGCATATTGTGTACTGTAATTAAGTTTGTGATAAGCATTCACTGCTAGGTGATAAGAAGGACTCAATTGTTTTCTTGTGTGTACTTGTTATCTGCGGTGGCCTGTCCAAGGGCTTTGTCTAAATGTGTGATGGGGGATTTTATGCTTCCCCCCCTGGGAGTGCCCTGTGTGCATGTAACCTAAATAAAAAGCAGGCTGGGCATCCCAGTCCTCAGTTCTTGGTTGTCCCTCAATCGCAGCGTTGACTCGTTTTTGTGGGCAGAAGGGTATCCTAGCTGTACTACAGCTAAGGGGGATTATTCTACATTTGCGAGACTCATATAGAATACTATGGAAAGCAGTTTCTCCCCTCTTCAGCAATAGGAATCCAGGCTACTAAGCGGTCCATCTCTCAGCGAGACTAAGGGTAACCGTAACATTTGGCGGCAGCGGTGGGATCTTTCCTGGATTTCCTAGGAGAGGTACAGAACGGATGGAGAGCGCTTACGAAAAATTGAAGCGTACAACCCTAAAGGATTTACTTGAAAGCAGAGGGGGGTACGCCAGCAACCGGCCGAGGAGAGAGCTGATCGCAGAATTGACCGAACTGGATCAGAGCTTCACAATGGCGGAAACACCGACCACGATTAGTGACGAAAAAAACCAGGATTGTTCGGGAGAGGCTCTCACTGTACGGGCCGAACCCCTCCATGGAATTGGTACAGCAGTTGATGGCGGAAGCGGACAAGGATATACGAGAGACTCGAGCCCACAAACTCAACCTAGCGAACGCACACCGCAATGCTGAAGCCCCGCAGGTAATCATCCCTGTCGAAAATGCTGGGAGGCCCAAGATACCCTATGCGGCATTTCGACCCTTCCTAGAGAGCGAGACAGGGATTGATGAATATTTGGCGGACTTCGAAAGGCAATGTGCCCTGCACCAGATTCCCAACAGGGAGTGGCCCACGATATTGTCTGGGAAACTATCCGGGCGAGCCCTGGAAGCCTTTCGTACTCTGGGTGCTGAGGAAGTGACACAGTATGAGCTAGTTAAGGAGACACTGTTGCGACGGTACGCAGTAACTCCGGACGCGTATCGCCGACAGTTTCGGGGCACGAAAAAGAAGCCTAACGATACCCATATGGAATGGGCGCACCGAATGCGGAGAGCGGCAAATCACTGGATGAGCGGAAGTAAAGCGGTGACTGGTGAGGAAATTTTACAATTGTTTCTCTTAGAACATTTTTATAATGGCATGGAACAGCAAGGGAAGGAATGGCTGCGAGACAGGCGACCTTCTACCTTAGAAGAAGCAGCCAAATTGGCCGATGAACATTATGACTCCCGTCTTCACGAACCCAGAGAGGTTTACCGTGCACCCCCTTGTGCTGAATTCCGAGCCCCGGTGCCCGCAGGGCCCGCCCGACACTCAGGACCACCCAATAACAGCTCTGAGCGTCCCAGACCGACTTGCCACCGATGCAAGCAACCAGGGCATTTCATGGCTAGCTGCCCCCTTAATACGCACCAGACACCCAGGAATTACAATTACCCCTCTGGGGCATATCGTCCGGCCCGGACCCTCTGTGTTAACCAAGAGGCCCCTATGGAGGAATATTTGGGGCCGCTTCACGAGGCGGACCCTGTATATGCTGCCTCAGATAACCGCCAGCACCATCGGCAGAAGGTATGGCTCGAGGGGCGATCTACCGAGGGATTGAGAGACACAGGGGCTACTATCACGCTGGTACAGAGTCATTTGGTGCCGGAGCACAAGCGATCTGGACAGACTGTGGCCGTTAGAGTGGCGGGGGGGGATGTGTACAAAATTCCAACAGCTAAAGTGCATCTTGATTGGGGAGCGGGAAAGGGGGCTGTGAACGTGGGCATAATGGATAATTTACCTGCCGAAGTACTACTGGGCAATGATTTGGGCCCCATGACTTCTGCCTATGCTCCAGTATGCAACAACGAGGCGGACCCAGTGACTACACGGGCCCAAGCCCGGACGGAGCGAGAGCTCTCACCAGTGCGGGAGACACAGGTAAGACCTACCCCGACCTTGCCTGACATGTTAGGCCCCATACCCTGGGACACCCCAGATGCTTTCGAGACAGAGTCTAAGACTGACCCGACCTTACAAAAGTACCGGGAACGAGCAGAGACCGGAGGGGGCGGGGCAGATAATGAAACATTCTTATGGGAAAAAGGGAAACTATACCGCTGGACAGAGAAAAGGGGACAGCGTAGGCGACAGCTGGTAGTGCCCCACAAATACCGTCAAGAAATCCTCAAGATAGGCCACGACATCCCCTTAGCAGGCCACCTAGCTGTAACCCGTACCCTACACCGCATTACTCAAACGTTCTTTTGGCCAGGGGTACACGCTGACGTTAGAACTTACTGTAACACCTGCGATGTGTGTCAACGAGTAGGAAGGCGAGGCGATCACCCTAAAGCCCATCTAGTAAATATGCCCATTGTAGAGGAACCCTTCAGCCGGGTTGCTATTGACCTAGTGGGACCACTGGCTACCCCTAGTCCCTCCGGTAAGCGCTACATTCTTACCGTAGTGGACTACGCTACCAGGTACCCAGAGGCTGTCGCCCTATCCAACATACAAGCGGATACGGTAGCGAATGCACTAGTACAGGTGTTCTCCCGGGTAGGATTTCCAAAAGAAATCCTATCCGACCGAGGCACCCAATTTACGGCTGAATTGACCCAACAACTCTGGCAGGTTTGCAAAATTAAGTCCCTCCTGAGCTCCCCATACCACCCCCAGACGAACGGGCTGTGTGAGAGGTTCAATGGGACCCTCAAGCAAATGCTCAAGACGTTCACTCAGGAATACCGAGACTGGGAACGCTTCCTGCCGCACCTCCTTTTTGCTTATCGGGAGGTGCCCCAGGAAACGACAGGGTTCTCCCCCTTCGAGTTGCTCTACGGAAGAAAGGTACGGGGACCCCTAAACCTGATCCGGGAGCACTGGGAGGGAGAGATGGAGACTGACGGTGTCCCCATTGTGCCATACGTGCTGGAACTCAGGGACCGAATGGAGCAATTAGCCAAATCCGTGCGGGCTAATCTCCAGTCGGCCCAGAGAAGACAGAAAGTATGGTACGATCGGGGGGCCCGAAAGAGAATCTTTACCATAGGACAAAAGGTGTTAGTACTTAAGCCGGTGAAGACAGACAAATTGCAGGCGTCCTGGCAGGGCCCCTACCAGATCGTAGAGAAAAGGGGAGACACCACTTATGTGATAGCTAGCTGCCACGACAACAATCTTAGAAAGACATTCCATGTAAACATGCTCAAGGAATATTTTGAGCGACCAGAGAACGTGACGGCCGTATGTTGTTCCCCTCAGGAAGGCCCCGACAGTCTACCCATTCCAGACCTATTAGAAAAGAGTCTCCCCACAGGTATAGTGGCTCAGGTTCAGATAGGAGACCGACTTAGCCCCACTGAAAGGGAGCAGCTCAACCAACTCCTACAGTCCAAACACCTCACCTTCTCCCCGAAGCCAGGGTACACTACTTTAACCACCCACCAGGTAGATACTCCGGGACAAGCTCCCTTGCGCCAGGCTCCGTACCGAATCCCCGAAGCAGTTAGGATAGGAATGAAGAAGGAGATCGATGAGATGCTCCAACTCAGGGTAATTGAGCCCTCCGATAGTCCCTGGGCCTCCCCAGTTGTCTTGGTGCCCAAGAAAGATGGGACCACCCGGTTCTGCGTAGACTATCGGAGGCTCAATGAAAAGACCGTGACGGACGCTTACCCTATGCCCAGGGTAGACGAGCTACTCGATCGTATAGCCAGGGGAAATTACCTGACCACTATTGACCTCTGCAAAGGTTACTGGCAGATTCCCCTGGCCCCGGAGGCTATCCCCAAGTCGGCATTCGTCACCCCATTCGGCTTATATCAGTTTAGGGTAATGCCGTTTGGGATGAAGAATGCCCCAGCTACATTCCAGCGCTTGGTGGATAGGCTCCTGGATGGCTTCCAGAGTTTTGCTTGCGCCTACCTGGACGACATAGCGATCCACAGTGAGTCATGGGAGGACCACTTAGCTCACATAGGAATGGTTCTGGATCAGATCCGGGCTGCTGGCCTGACTCTGAAGCCAGAAAAATGCCACTTTGGGATGGCCGAGGTACAGTACCTGGGTCACCGGGTGGGGTGTGGAAAGCAGCGACCAGAGCCGGCCAAGATAGAAGCTGTCGCCAATTGGCCCACCCCCATCACTAAGACTCAGGTCCTAGCCTTCCTGGGCACGGCAGGGTACTATAGACGGTTCGTACCAGACTACAGCACACTTGCCAAACCCCTGACTGACTTGACCAAGAAGAACTTACCTCGACAGGTCCTGTGGTCTCCCCACTGTGAAACGGCTTTCCAGGCTCTCAAAAATGCTCTAATTAACGCTCCTGTCTTGGCGGCTCCAGCCCTTAACAAACGTTTTATCGTCCATACAGATGCTTCCATGTTCGGGCTGGGAGCCGTCCTCAGCCAAGTAGGCGAAGATGGAGGGGAGCATCCAGTTGCCTACATCAGCCGGAAGCTCCTGCCCCGCGAAGTCAGCTATGCAGCGGTCGAAAAGGAGTGTTTGGCTTTGGTGTGGGCATTAAAGAAATTGACTCCCTATTTATATGGGCAGGAGTTCACTCTGGTCACCGACCATAACCCGTTGGTGTGGCTGAACCGGGTCTCTGGAGATAATGGCAGGCTATTACGTTGGAGTTTATCGTTGCAACCCTTCAATTTCACCATTACTTACAGACCTGGGAAACAGAATGGCAACGCCGACGGGTTGTCCAGACAAACCGACCTCAGCCCCGCATAACCAGCGGTCTGGACAGCCTTAGTCTGCCCCGAAAAGGGGTCAGACCGTGTCTGCCAGAGTGTTCCACAGAAAGGGAGCACTGTTACAGAAGCATTAGTTATTTTGTGGTGAAGAAACTTATTTCCCAGCAGCAATGCCTGAACCAGCCAAGCCAGCGCCTAAGAAGGGCTCCAAGAAAACTGTAACAAGTATCATTTCATAAAGGGTTAACTCTGTTCAGTTTTGAGAAAACTATTTTCTGAGGCAGGTTTCCTAGCATATTGTGTACTGTAATTAAGTTTGTGATAAGCATTCACTGCTAGGTGATAAGAAGGACTCAATTGTTTTCTTGTGTGTACTTGTTATCTGCGGTGGCCTGTCCAAGGGCTTTGTCTAAATGTGTGATGGGGGATTTTATGCTTCCCCCCCTGGGAGTGCCCTGTGTGCATGTAACCTAAATAAAAAGCAGGCTGGGCATCCCAGTCCTCAGTTCTTGGTTGTCCCTCAATCGCAGCGTTGACTCGTTTTTGTGGGCAGAAGGGTATCCTAGCTGTACTACAGCTAAGGGGGATTATTCTACATTTGCGAGACTCATATAGAATACTATGGAAAGCAGTTTCTCCCCTCTTCAGCAATAGGAATCCAGGCTACTAAGCGGTCCATCTCTCAGCGAGACTAAGGGTAACCGTAACAGTATCAAAGGCTGCAGACAGATTAAGGAGGATAAGCAGAGAGAAGTGGCCTTTGGATTTTGGTCGTTGGTAACCTTAACAATTGCTGTCTCTGTGGAGTGAAGGGGTGAAATCCAGATTGCAGTGGGTCAGGAAGGGAGTTTCATGTAAGGAAATGGGATAGATGTGTATATTCTAGCTTTTCAAGAAGCTTTGAGGCAAGAGGGAGTAGGGAAATAGGGTGGTAGTTGGATGGGGAGGTTGGATTGAGAGTTTTTTTTGAGGATAGGTATGACCAGTGCATGTTTAAGAAATGAGGAAAATATACCAGTGCTGAGGGAGAGGTTGAAGATGTGTGTGAGTATAGGGGTAAGGGTAGAAGAGAGGGAGGGGAATAGCTGTGAGGGGATGGGGATATATATCTGAGAATGTTTTAGCTGGGGTTAATAACCTAATAATGGTATCTAACATGTACAAATTAATTATATAGAGGAGAACTGCAAACCTGCATTGTGGGAGTTACTGACAACTAGTAGGAAATATTTCTCTTAGAGGAAGGTGGTTAACAGACAGTTGCAAATAGGATCGAAATAATCCCCAATTACTACAAAATTATACTATTAACAATTGTATACTGCTTGTCTGTTAAATGCCTCCAGCCCTCCCCTTCCAGCGAGAGAAAAATAAAGTTTGATTAGCATTCCTGTAATGAAGTATGTATATTAGAATGGATACAGAAATAGTATATAAATTCAATGAAAATTACTTCTGCTGAGGACAATATAAAGTAAGTACCTGGTAGGTTAACTAGAAAATACAAGCAAAACTGGTGTATTTATTAGAGGATATGCCCCCTAGAGAAATGAGGAAGAGGTAGTCTAGATTAGTGGGGCTGGATCCTCATCCCACTCCAACTGCTGATATTCTAGTTCCAGTGTTCAGTTGTATAGGCAGGGAGCTGAAGGGATATAGATCAGAGACATTATGGGGTGGACTGAGAGGTCCAGTTGTAGAGGTGTTCCTGTAAAGTTTGGTTCCCAGTACACTTGTGCTCACTATTAGTAAGCTCAGGTTAGCATTCTTATTGTGGTCAGAGTTGGGGTTATGCATATGGTAATAGGCTTTGGCGCTATCCAACGCCGTTATTGCCCCTGGCCCTCACTACGATCGTCCTCGCAGCGGGAACCGGCACCATCACGGCATCTCCCGGCACACGGTAGAGTGTCTTTTCAAAGCTGAAAAGTAAGAAACTCGGGGAGTGTCAGGAACATTCAGCTCATCGTGTACAGCTGATTGATCAGGAGCCCAGATGCCCTCCATCTCCGCAGAGTAGGTCTGCGGATCCTCATCTTCTCCCTCATCTATAGGTGGCGTAGGGTAGTGTAATGAATGACAATCTCCTATTGATAGCAGGTACTCCATCTCGCATAAGGGATAAATGGAACAATAGGTTGTTAAATCGGTTGTCAATAGAAAGCTCCAAAGCAACGATTGCCGCTTTAATTTGATCCTCCATATTGCTCTGGTGTAATAAACACTCCCTAGACATAGGGTTGACACAAACCTTTAATTGGAAAAAAAAAGAATATCTAGGAATCGCAATAAAATTAGGTATACCTGTATCTAATTTGCTTCCTTTTCTCCAACATTGGTGTGTCCGGTCCACGGTGTCATCCATTACTTGTGGGACACTCTCCTCCCCCACAGGGAAAGGCAAGGAGAGTACACAGCAAGAGCTGTCCACATAGTCCCTCCCAGGCTCCGCCCCCCCAGTCATTCTCCTTGCCGCTCTGAACAAGTAGCATCTCCTCGGGGATGGTGAGGAGTTTGTGGTGTTTAGTTGTAGTTTTTTATTCTTCTATCAAGAGTTTGTTATTTTAAAATAGTGCTGGTATGTACTATTTACTCTGAAACAGAAAGAGATGAAGATTTCTGTTTGTGAGAGGATTATGATTTTAGCAGCAGTTACTAAAATCGTTTGCTGTTTCCACATAGGACTGTTGAGATGAGATAACTTCAGTTGGGGGGAACAGTTTGCAGACTTTTCTGCTCAAGGTATGACTAGCCATATTTCTAACAAGACTGTGTAATGCTGGAAGGCTGTCATTTTCCCCTCATGGGGATCGGTAAGCCATTTTCTTAGTCTCAAACAGAATAAAGGGCTTATTATGGGCTATAAACTGGTAGACACTTTTAGGGGCTAAATCGATTGCTTTATTTAAGTATTATATGCAGTTTGAAGTTGTATTTCACACTTTTATAACATTCGGGAACGTTTTTAGCACCAGGCACTTGTTAAGACACCTTCCCAGTCAGGAAGGGCCTTTCTCTGTAGTAGGCAGAGCCTCATTTTCGCGCCATTACTGTGCAGTTAATTTTGAGTTCAGTACATGCAGCTGCATGTGTGAGGGTTTGGAATCCACTAAAAACGTTCCTAGAAGGCTTCATTTGGTATCATATACCCCCCTGGGATTGGTGAAGTTGCAGCAAAGGCTGTGGCTGGGACTGTAAAGGGGTTAAAATTAAAAACGGCTCCGGTTTCCACATTTTAAGGGTTAACAGCTTGAAAATTGGGGTGCAATACTTTGAATGTATTAAGACACTGTGGTGAAAATTTGGTAAAGATTGGATAATTCCTTCATAGTTTTTCACATATTCAGTAATAAAGTGTGCCCTGTTTAACATTTAAAGAGACAGTAACGGTTTTGTTTTAAAATGGTTTTTGTGCTTTATTAACCAGTTTAAGCCTGTTTAACATGTCTGTACCTTCAGATAGATCATGTTCTGTATGTATGGTAGCCAATGTGGTTCCCCCTTCAAATATAGTGTGATAATTATGCCATTGCGTCCAAACAAAGTAAGGACAGAACTGTCACAAATTGTAAAGTTGCCCAGGATGATTCCTCAGATGAAGGAAGTAGACATAGTTCTACATCATCTCCTTCTGTGTCTATACCAGTTATGCCCGCGCAGGCGACCCCTAGTACTTCTAGCGCGCCAATGCTTGTTACTATGCAGTAATTGACGGCAGTAATGGATAACTCCATAGCTAATATTTTATCCAAAATGCCAGCATTTCAGAGAAAGCGCGATTGCTCTGTTTTAAACACTGTAGA
The DNA here is from genome assembly GCF_027579735.1 of Bombina bombina. Taxonomy (NCBI): domain Eukaryota; kingdom Metazoa; phylum Chordata; class Amphibia; order Anura; family Bombinatoridae; genus Bombina; species Bombina bombina. The sequence goes on from NC_069502.1 coordinate 361,899,117, forward strand.
GCAGGAGGGCGCTGATGATAATTTTTCTGTCATACCCTCACACCAATCTGAAGTGGCAGTGAGGGAGGGTTTGTCAGATGGGGAAATTTCTGATACAGGAAGAATTTCTCAGCAGGCAGAACCTGATGTTGTGACATTTAAATTTAAATTAGAGCATCTCCGCGCATTACTTAAGGAGGTGCTATCTACTCTGGATGATTGTGACAATCTGGTCAACCCAGAAAAATTGTGCAAGATGGACAGTTCCTTGAGGTCCCGGTGCACCCTGATGCTTTTCCGATACCTAAACGGGTGGCGGACATAGTGAATAAGGAGTGGGAGAAGCCAGGCATACCTTTTGTCCCTCCTCCTATATTTAAGAAATTGTTCCCTATGGTCGACCCCAGGAAGGACACATGGCAAACAGTCCCTAAGGTCGAGGGGGAGTTTTCTACTCTAGCCAAGCGCACGACCATTCCTATTGAGGACAATTGTGCTTTCAAAGATCCTATGGATAAAAAATTGGAGGGTTTGCTTAAAAAGATTTTTGTACAGCAAGGTTACCTCCTTCTACCTATTTCGTGCATTATTCCTGTCACTACAGAGGCGTGGTTCTGGTTCGAGGAACTGGAAAAGTCGCTCAGTAGGGAGACTCCATATGAGGAAGTCATGGACAGAATTTACGCACTTAAGTTAGCTAATTCCTTTATTTTAGACGCCGCTTTGCAGTTAGCGAGGTTAGCGGCAAAAAATTCAGGGTTTACAATTGTGGCGCGCAGAGCGCTCTGGCTAAAGTCTTGGTCGGCGGATGTATCTTCCAAGACAAAATTGCATAATACCCCTTTCAAAGGTAAGACCCCTTTTGGGCCAGAATTGAAAGAGATTATTTCAGTCATCACTGGGGGAAAGGGCCATGCCCTCCCACAAGATAAACCTTTCAAGGCTAAGAATAAGTCCAATTTTCGTTCCTTTCGCAATTTCAGGAACGGACCGGCTTCCAACTCGGCAGCCTCTAGACAAGAGGGTAACGCTTCCCAGACTAAACCAGCTTGGAAATCAATGCAAGGCTGGAACAAGGGTAAACAGGCCAAGAAACCTGCTGCAGCTACCAAGACAGCATGAAGAGGTAGCCCCCGATCCAGAACCAGATCTAGTAGGGGGCAGACTCTCTCTCTTTGCTCAGGCTTGGGCAAGAGATGTTCAGGATCCCTGGGCACTAGAAATAGTCTCTCAGGGTTATCTTCTAGAATTCAAGGAACTACCCCCAAGGGGAAGGTTCCACATGTCTCACTTATCTTCAAACCAAGTAAAGAGACAGGCATTCTTACATTGTGTAGAAGACCTGTTAAAGATGGGAGTGATACTCCCAGTTCCAACTGTGGAACAAGGTCAGGGGTTTTACTCAAATCTGTTTGTAGTTCCCAATAAAAGAGGGAACTTTCAGACCAATTCTGGATTTAAAAATTCTAAACAAATTTCTCAGAGTGCCATCGTTCAAAATGGAAACTATTCGAACGATTTTACCTACAATCCAGGAGGGTCAATTTATGACTACCGTGGATCTAAAGGATGCGTATCTGCATATTCCTATCCACAAAGATCATCATCAGTTCCTAAGGTTCGCCTTTCTGGACAAACATTACCTATTGTGGCTCTCCCATTCGGACTAGCCACTGCTCCAAGGATTTTCACAAAGGTGCTCGGGTCCCTTCTAGCGGTTCTAAGACCCAGGGGCATTGCAGTGGCACCTTACTTGGACGACATCCTAATTCAAGCGTCGTCTCTTTCAAAGACAAAGGCTCACACAGACATTGTTCTAGCCTTTCTCAGATCTCACGGGTGGTAGGTGAACATAGAAAAAAGTTCCCCGTCTCCGTCAACAAGAGTCCCTTTCTTGGGAACAATAATAGATTCTTTAGAAATGAAGATTTTCCTGACAGATGTCAGAGAGTCAAAGCTTCTAAACGCTTGTCAAGTTCTTCACTCTGTTCTACGGCCTTCCATAGCTCAGTGCATGGAAGTAGTAGGGTTGATGGTTGCAGCAATGGACATAGTTCCTTTTGCGCGAATTCATCTAAGACCATTACAACTGTGCATGCTCAAACAGTGGAATGGGGACTATACAGACTTGTCTCCAGTGATTCAAGTAGATCAGAAGACCAGAGACTCACTCCGTTGGTGGCTGACTCAGGATCACCTGTCCCAGGGAATGAGCTTCCGCAGACCAGAGTGGGTCATTGTCATGACCGACGCCAGTCTATTAGGCTGGGGCGCGGTCTGGGATTCCCTGAAAGCTCAGGGTCTATGGTCTCGGGAAGAGTCTCTTCTCCCGATAAACATCCTGGAACTGAGAGCGATATTCAATGCTCTCCGGGCTTGGCCTCAACTAGCAAAGGCCAGATTCATAAGATTCCAATCAGACAACATGACGACTGTTGCTTACTTCAACCATCAGGGGGGAACAAGGAGTTCCCTGGCGATGAGAGAGGTGACCAAGATCATCAAATGGGCGGAGGATCACTCCTACCACCTGTCTGCGATCCACATCCCAGGAGTGGAAAACTGGGAGGCGGATTATCTGAGTCGTCAGACCTTTCATCCAGGGGAGTGGGAACTCCACCCGGAGGTGTTTGCCCAGTTGACCCAATTATGGGGCATTCCAGACATGGATCTGATGGCGTCTCATCAGAACTTCAAGGTTCCTTGCTACGGGTCCAGATCCAGGGATCCCAAGACGACTCTAGTGGATGCATTAGTGGCGCCTTGGACTTTCAACCTAGCTTATGCGTTTCCTTCTCATTCCCAGGCTGGTAGCCAGGATCAAACAGGAGAAGGCCTTGGTGATTTTGATAGCTCCTGCGTGGCCACGCAGGACTTGGTATGCAGACCTGGTGAATATGTCATCGGCTCCACCATGGAAGCTACCTTTGAGACAGGATCTTCTAGTACAAGGTCCATTCGAACATCCAAATCTAGTTTCTCTCCAGCTGACGGCTTGGAAATTGAACGCTTGATTTTGTCTAAGCGTGGGTTTTCGGATTCTGTGATAGATACTCTGGTACAAGCCAGAAAACCTGTGACTAGAAAGATTACCATAAAATATGGAAAAGATATATCTGTTGGTGTGAATCCAAGGGATTCTCATGGAGTAAGATTAAAATTCCTAGGATCCTTTCCTTTCTCCAAGAAGGTTTGGATAAGGGATTATCAGCGAGTTCTCTAAAAGGACAGATTTCTGCTTTATCTGTCTTGTTACACAAACGACTGGCAGCTGTGCCAGATGTTCAAGCTTTTGTTCAGGCTTTGGTCAGGATCAAGCCTGTTTACAGACCCTTGACTCCTCCCTGGAGTCTAAATTTGGTTCTTTCAGTTCTTCAAGGTGTTCCATTTGAACCCTTACATTCCATAGATATCAAGTTGTTATCTTGGAAAGTTCTGTTTTTGGTTGCTATTCTTCTGCTAGAAGAGTTTCTGAATTATCTGCTCTGCAGTGTAATCCGCCCTATCTGGTGTTCCATTCAGATCAGGTTGTTTTGCATACTAAACCTGGTTTCCTTCCAAAGGTTGTTTCCAACAAGAATATTAACCAGGAAATAGTTGTGCCTTCTTTGTGTCCGAATCCAGTTTCAAAGAAGGAACGCTTGTTACACAATTTAGATGTAGTCCGTGCTTTAAAGTTCTATTTAGAAGCAACAAAGGATTTCAGACAAACGTCTTCTCTGTTTGTAGTTTATTCTGGCAAGAGGACAGGTCAAAAAGCTACTGCTACCTCTCTTTCCTTTTGGCTGAAAAGCATCATACTATTGGCTTACGAGACTGCCGGACGGCAGCCTCCTGAACGAATCACAGCTCACTCTACTAGGGCTGTGGCTTCCACATGGGCCTTCAAGAACGAGGCTTCTGTTGATCAGATATGTAAGGCAGAGACCTGGTCTTCTCTGCACACTTTGTCCAAATTCTACAAATTTGATACTTTTGCTTCTTTGGAGGGTATTTTTGGGAGAAAGGTTTTGCAAGCCGTGGTGCCTTCTGTTTAGGTAACCTGATTTGCTCCCTCCCTTCATCCGTGTCCTAAAGCTTTGGTATTGGTTCCCACAAGTAATGGATGACACCGTGGACCGGACACACCAATGTTGGAGAAAACAGAATTTATGCTTACCTGATAAATTACTTTCTCCAACGGTGTGTCCGGTCCACGGCCCGCCCTGGTTTTTTAATCAGGTTTGAAGAATTTCTTTCTCTATACACTACAGTCACCACGGCACACTATAGTTTCTCCTTTTTTTCTCCTAACCGTCGGTCGAATGACTGGGGGGGCGGAGCCTGGGAGGGACTATGTGGACAGCTCTTGCTGTGTGCTCTCCTTGCCTTTCCCTGTGGGGGAGGAGAGTGTCCCACAAGTAATGGATGACACCGTGGACCGGACACACCGTTGGAGAAAGTAATTTATCAGGTAAGCATAAATTCTGTTTTTTTGGGATCCTTTGTTGAAAAGCATAACTAGGTAGGATCAGGAGCAGTAATGCACTGCAGGAAGCTCGCTGATGATTGTTGGCTGTATACCTATGCCTTTTGTCATTGGTACACATGATGTGTTCATATATCTTCCAGTAGTGCATTCCTAATCCTTCAACAAAAGATACCAAGAGAATGAAACAAATTTGATCATAGAAGTAAATTGGGAAGTTGCTACCTGAATTTCTAGAATGTGTGTTTCATGTACCTTTAAGGGCTGGTCTCTCTCTCCCCCAATGGGAGGATGATTTTTTGTATGCCTCTTGTCTACACAGCTTTTCTGTAGCTATTGCTGCAGAACTGAAACCTTCACAGATACTAAAAGAAATCAACAGATAACAGCTATTTCAAATAAAAAAATAAAGGTAAACGGATGTAAAGGATTTGTTGTATCTTTAATATGCTCCAGCTGGTAAAATGAATCACTGAGAACACATTATAGGGGAAAGAAATTACAGTACATTTACTTTTTAATTACTATGATGGTAGATGAGGTGCTATTAATGTGCTCTCTGCTGGGAAAATGGTGGCACCAGGGATGGATTTAGCTCTGTGAAGCCTAGGCTTAGGTTCATCTGGAGCTTCACACACACACACACATTACATGTAACTTGCATATTCCGCTTATAAACAATAGTGCAAGGGTAAAATGCAGCAATATTCAAACAAAATCAATACCAAGGTTTGTACACTAATAATGTAATGCAAATTCTAATACATATATCAGCTACTGCCTGGGGTTTTAACAGCTAGCACTAATACATGAGATATGTACCCCTATTTATTATTCTGCAGACAGACAAGGCACCCAGTCAGAGAACCTGTCCACCCACACACAGGGCTGGCGAGATGGCATTTGCCGCCAGCATTTATCTTTGCTGGTTTTTCTTGTGCGGTCCCACTTACTGTTCATTAGCAAACCAGTTTGTTGGGCATCTAGAGCATAGGAGAACCTCTGATGGGTTCACTTGATAATACTGTCAGGAACTTTTTTTATTTTAGCTCCATGAAAGCCAAATAGGATTGCAATGCACCATGCAAGGAGTCATGTTTATACTGAAAACATAACCCTAGGGACAGATTTCTCACAGGCTTATAAGGAATAGCTCTGTTAGGTAGCTTCCACCAGCATGAGAAAAAGGAGCATTTGTTTTTCAAAAATAACAAATAACCATAATACATTTTAGATGGAATAGAAACAATAAATCCTTTAGAGAGCCTTATTCGTAGCCAATGAATTGCTGAATTCCCAGATGTCTCTACTGCTTCTTTCTATACTCATAACAGTATTAAAAATGATTGTGTTAGATTGAAATCACATCCTACCTACCACATTTACCTACATACCTAAAACATGCAACAACTCTTTTATATAAAGACAGGCGTACATAAAGCACATTTTAACAAATGTCATCCATAAAAAGATTTGCTTAAAATAAATAAATAAAAACAAAAGCTTCTACAAGAACTATCCCTCTGATGTTTGAACACGGAACTCTGTAATAGTCCTACTTTGTTAAACACAGATGATGAGCACTGCACTGTGCAATGGTGTTACTATACTTTAGTAATGATTGTACTGCAGTATATAAGGATGAAGGAGAAGGAGTATGTTGCTTTGTATGTCTGGTTATAAACCAATAATACCTGATAATTTATTATAGTTAAAAGTGATGTTAAACAGTCATTTTCATTGTTGTAATAAAAAAAATACTAAAGCAGTTGCTTATACTTAATAGAAATCATTGCAAAATGTGTCATTCATTTTTTTAAATATACTTTACCTTTGTATTTCATTTTTTTTTACTACATTTGTGCTTCCTGTTACAACCCTACAAGGAGGAGTGAGTCCTTTGCAGGAAGTTTTATCTTAGCCTGATGTCATCTTGGCTAGTGAATAAACTAGATAACCGGCAGATTTGCTCATGCCCAGAACTGACAGGAAAAAAAACTTAAGTTTTGAAAATTCTCTGCTCTTGTCACACTGGGGGCTGAGGCTACACTGAGAATGTCTAAGTACTATTTTCTTAACCCCTTAACAACGCATGTCGTACAGGGTACGTCTTACACAAGCTGGTCATTAAAGACCAGCGACGTACCCTGTACGTCGTTAAGGGTTTCAAGCGTCTGGAAGCGATCCTGATCGCTTCCAGCCGCTTTCAAGGTATTGCAGTGATGCCTCGATATTGAGGCATCACTGCAATACCTTTTTAGGCACACCGATGCAGAGAAAGCCACTCTGTGGCCCTCTCTGCATCAGCCAGTGATAGTGCCGATCGTTGGTGGGTGGGAGCCATTGTAGGGAGGTGGGTGGGTGGGCGGCCCATCACTAGGTAACTTCCTTCCGGCTGTAGTTGATATCGGGAGCGCGCGCTGGAGGTGAGGGGCGGGTGCGCGCGCACCCGCGATCTAGCCAGACCAATTGCTGGGGGAAAATGTTTTGCAGGGAGAGGGTGGTGGGTGCAGAGGAGGGGTGATCTGGAGGTGATCTGGGAGGGGGATGGGGTAGGGTATGGAGGGGGGCAGCTACACTACAGAAAAAGTTAGGTTAAAAATAAATAAATAATATTTTATTGCAAATTGGGTACTGGCAGACAGCTGCCAGTAACCAAAATGGTGGCTAATAGTTAGTGGGGGGAGGGTTAGAGCTCTTTGGGGGGGGATCAGGGAGGTTGGGGGCTAAGGGGGGATACTACAAAGCAGAATATGTTTGTTTGTTTTTAATAATTAAAAAAAACAACAAAAAAAACACTTATTTTAGTACTGGCAGACTTTCTGCCAGTACTTAAGATGGCGGGGACAATTGTGGGGTGGGGGAGGGAAGAGAGCTATTTGGGAGGGATCAGGGGGTGGGATGTGTCAGGTGGGAGGCTGATCCCTACACTAAAGCTAAAATTAACCCTACAAGCTACCTAATTAACCCCGTCACTGCTAGGCATAATACAAATTTGGTGCGCAGCGGCATTTAGCGGCCTTCTTATTACCAAAAAGCAATGCCAAAGCCATATATGTCTGCTATTTCTGAACAAAGGGGATCCCAGAGAAGCCTTTACAACAATTTGTGCCATAATTGCAGAAGCTGTTTGTAAATAATTTCAGTGAGAAACCCAAAGTTAGTGAAAAAGTTAACGAATTTTTTTATTTGATCGCTTTTGGCGGTGAAATGGTGGCATGAAATATATCAAAATGGGCCTAGATCAATACTTTGGGTTGTCTACTACACTACCCTAAAGCTAAAATTAACCCTACAAGCTACCTAATTCACCCCTTCACTGCTGAGCCTAATAAAAATGTGGTGCGCAGCGGCATTTAGCAGCCTTCTAATTACCAAAAAGCAATGCCAAAGCCATATATGTCTGCTATTTCTGAACAAAGGGGATCCCAGAGAAGCATTTACAACCATTTGTGCCATAATTGCACAAGTTGTTTGTAAATAATTTCAGTGAGAAACCTAATATTTGTGAAAAAGTGAACGATTTTTTGTATTTGATCGCATTTTGCGGTGAAATGGTGACATGAAATATACCAAAATGGGCCTAGATCAATACTTTGGGATGTCGTCTAAAAAAAAATATATACATGTCAAGGTATATTCAGGGATTCCTGACAGATATCAGTGTTCCAATGTAACTATCGCTAATTTTGAAAAAAAAAAATGGTTTGGAAATAGCAAAGTGCTACTTGTATTTATTGCCCTATAACTTACAAAAAAGCAAAGAACATGTAAACATTGGGTATTTCTAAACTCAGGACAAAATTTAGAAACTATTTAGCATGGGTGTTTTTTTGGAGGTTTTAGATGTGTAACAGATTTTGGGGGTCAAAGTTAAAAAAAGTGTTTTTTTTTCCATTTTTTCATCATATTTTATAATTTTTTATGGTAAATTATAAGATATAATGAAAATAATGGTATCTTTAGAAAGTCCATTTAATGGCGAGAAAAACGGTATATAATATGTGTGGGTACAGTAAATGAGTAAGAGGAAAATTGCAGCTAAACACAAACACTGCAGAAATGTAAAAATAGCCCTGGTCCTTAAGGGAAAGAAATAGAAAAATGGCCTTGTCCTTAAGGGGTTAAGAAAACAAGTAAGTTATTTACTGGGGGGGGGTCCATTTTAATTGATTCAAAAAAAGAAGAGAAACAACAAAAATACATTACAGATCTGAAATTATGCAATGTATTCCAAATATAAAATTATCATATATAGATATTCTATTAATAACAATATACTATTGAAAGTATCAAGTAGTTATCTATTACTCCATAATAAACCTAAATAGATCTTGGCCAAGGATACTATGAAGCTGGGAATGGTCTATCAAATTCATAAGAGGTTTCCATTTTCCTTTGAAATCAGTCTTATTTCCTGCTATATTATATACTAAATCATCCCTCTGTAATATCAATTGATAGGTCAGATCATACTTTAGCTGCTTAATAATAGGAGCTTTCTTCTGAATCCATAACTTGAAAATATTCTTTCTAGCTCTTATTGTTGTAATAATTAATTTATTAGTTTCTTCCATTATCTAATTTATTTAAAAAAACTATATTCAAAATGTTTAGATCAAGTTTAATGCCAGGAGTTTTGATAGAAGGTATGAGACAAGTCCAAATATAATGTATAAAATCGGGGTTAAACATTTGGGGCAGCAATTTTTAACATCCACTCTCCATTTAAAAATCTGTCTAGGTAATATATAATCATGATTTATAATTCTAAATTGTTTCTCTTTGGTCAGCAGATATAGTATTCCTCTCTACTAACTTCAAGCTAATACTGATTATTTGTTTAGATATTCCTTAAATGTATCGATAAATGGAAGAGGAATTGTATCTAATTCCCTATCTATTGATTTATGTGATATTACATTGAGAGAGGGGAATATCATAAATTGAAGCAATCTCTTAAAAATGATTTGATTTCTAGATCTACACTCCAAAAACTTATAAATATATTTCAATCCTTTATCACTCAATATATTAAAGGGGTATTGACATCCTGCCGGGAACTTAAGGTTTTGCCAAAGTGGTAAATAGCCAGAAAATGTGTAAATGTTATCACAATCCCTGTTTTCTCGATACCAAGAATAAAGAATGTCATTAAAGATGAAGCTAGATTTTAATTTTTGTGGTAAATCTTTAGGTTTGCTATGTAGCATATAGCTCAAAGTAAAATTCACGATCCTCTCCTGATCTAGTTCAAATGTGTTATTTTCTTTTTTCCTAGTAGCCAATCTAGGCTGTATTTCATAAGCATGGCTATGTTGTAAATTTTCCAAATTTGGTAAAGCCATTCCCCATTTATATATGGCAAATATAATTTTTTTTAATCTAATTCAGGCTTTCTTATTCTTCCATAAAAAGATCTTAAGGCTCTTTTAATTTGGAATAAGTCCAGTCTGTTGATCTTTAATGGCAACATCTGTAAGGTATATAATTTGCCTGGGAATATAATCCCTTTTATAAGGTGGATCTTACCATGCAGAGATAGTGGCAAATTCGTCCAAGTTTTTAATATTTCCTTTATTTTTGAAATTGCTGTTTTCACTTTTAATTTATAAAGATTTTTTATTTTTTAAACAATCTTAATGCCTAGACATTCCACAGGTATGGATAGATCCTGAAAGGGAAGAACAAGATCTTTAGAGGATTTTAATAGCCAAAACATTTGTGATTTTGTCAAGTTAATCGTATAGCCAGATAACTGGCTGTATTGATCTATAGCATTTAAAATATCTAGGTGTAAATTTTGGATTAGAAATAAATAATAATAGATCATCTGCATATGCTACCAATTTCAGATAACAATGTCTATACCAGGATTAACTTGATTTAAGTGGCTAACAAAAGTTCTAGAGCAAGATTGAATAATAAGGGGGATAGGGGACATCCCTGTCGAGTACCACGTTGTAACTGTATTGGCTCTGCAAATTGTCCATTAATTTGTACAAATGCTGTAGAAACTGTATAGATGCTTTTTATAAATATCAAAAAGACTCCCTTGAAACAAAAATTCTCTAGTGAGGTAAAGAGATGGGGCAAATCAACTCTGTTGAAGGCCTTCTCTGCATCAAGAGCTAACAAGAAGCCCTCCTGCAGAATATTGTGCTCCCCTTCCTCTCCTTTATCATCATATCTTTCTATAGCGTATAAGATTTTCCTTAAATTTGTAACTAAAGATCTACCAGAAACAAAACCTGTTTGGGCCGGTGAAAGTAAATCCGGTATTATTGATTTTAATCTATTTGATAGCTTGTGGTAAAGCGGCATCTTTGTTTTTGAGATTACAATTATATTGACTAATTTAACATTTTGGGGAGGTAAAACCCCATTTGTATAATAATCATGAAAAAGTTGGAACAAAATCGGTACTGTTTTGTTTATTAATATTTTATAACAATTCTGTCAGAAGCCCATCTGGGCCAGCTGCTTTGCCTAGCTTCAAATAAGTAATTATATTTTGTATCTCTTCTGAACTTATTGGTCTATTCTTTGATTCAATTTTTTTGTGCTGTGTAAAGATCTTGATAGAAATCTGCAAATACCTTGGCTATTTTATTGAGCTCCTTTATATTCAACCCTTTATATTTCATATTGTTTATATAGTTCCTAGATCTCTGTTTTTTTATTATTGAAGCTAAAAGTTTCCCTTATCTATTTCCCCAACAAATTTTTTTTACCTCTAGTTGCCTCAATTTATATCTTGTTTTCCCTTCCAGGAAACCATCTCTCTCTTGTTTTGCTAATAAAAATGATTGCTTATTTTTTATGGTAGGATTCATTTTAAAATGACTAAAGGTTAATGCCACACTTTTTGAAAGCTCTAGTTCTTGTTTCTTTTGTTCTTTTCTGTGCCTTGTTAGATATGTTATGTCTGATTTTATAGTAGCTTTAGCAGCTTCCCAATAAATTTGGTTATTGTTTACATACAAGTTATTATTTGAATGATACTCTTCCCATTTATTGTTTAAATTTATTTGAGTTATGAAGACAGGAGGGATAATAAAATCTATTATTGTTAAATTTATTATATTGAAAATCCATTTTTATGTATACCGGAGCATGGTCTGAGAAAGTAGATTCCATTATTTGAATTTTATTTAATCTATTTAATAATTCAGTTGAAATTAAGAATAAATCTAACCTTGACATGGCATTGTTATTTCTAGAAACACATGTAAAGTCTATTTCATCTGGGTTTTTCAACCGCCAAGCATCCATCATGTTAAAGGTCTCCTGTAGATCTGCAAATATTGTCTTTTCATAATTAATTCTGGTGGAAATATTACCCTTTTTTTATCTATTTTGTGGATCACTTTTCCTGTCCAACAGGGGGTTTGGAGTTATGTTGTAATCACCCATTATAATTATTTGACTATCCATATATCTTATTAATTTCTTTTTCAGGTTAGCCCAAAAACCTTGATCTTGTTCGTTAAGGCCATATATAAATTACATAAAACAATTATTTCGTTCCTAATTTCAACTTTGACTATAATGTAACGACCTGATTATCTTGTGTATAGTAAATTATTCTATATTGTATTTTTTTACCAAATAATATTGTCATCCTTCTTGAATTTTTTTTATAGGAGGGAAAAAAATGTTGATTTCTTCTAAGATACGACGAGTCCACGGATTCATCCTTTACTTGTGGGATATTATCCTCCTGCTAACAGGAAGTGGCAAAGAGCACCACAGCAGAGCTGTCTATATAGCTCCTCCCTTGACTCCACCCCCCAGTCATTCGACCAAAGGTATAGGAAGAAAAAGGAATAACTAAAAGGTGCAGAGGTGACTGAAGTTTTAAACAAAAAAAAATATAATCTGTCTTAAATTGACAGGGCGGGCCCTGGACTCGTCGTATCTTTGAAGAAATCAATTTATCAGGTAAGCATAAATTCCTTTTCTTCTATAAGACACAACAAGTCCACGGATTCATCCTTTACTTGTGGGATACAATACCAAAGCTACAGGACACGGATGAACGGGACTGACAAGACAGATACCTAAACAGAAGGCACCACTGCTTGAAGAACTTTTCTCCCAAAAATAGCCTCAGAAGAAGCAAAAGTATCAAATTTGTTAAATTTGGAAAAGGTATTAAGGGAAGACCAAATCGCAGCCTTACAAATCTGTTCAACAGAAGCATCATTTTTAAAAGCCCATGTGGAAACCACTGCTCTAGTAGAATGAGCTGTAATTTTTTCAGGAGGCTGCTGTCCAGCAGTCTCGTATGCCAAACGGATGATGCTTTTCAGCCAAAAAGAAAGAGAGGTAGCCGTAGCTTTTTGACCTCTACGCTTTCCAGAATAGACAACAAACAGAGATGTTTGACGGAGATCCTTGGTCGCTTGCAAGTAAAACTTCAAGGCACGAACCACGTCCAAGTTATGTAACAGACGCTCCTTCTTAGAAGAAGGGTTAGGACACAAAGAAAGAACAACAATTTCCTGATTAATATTCTTATTTTAAACAACCTTAGGAAGGAATCCAGGTTTAGTACGCAAAACCACCTTATCAGAATGGAATATAAGATAAGGCGAGTCGCATTGTAACGCAGATAGCTCAGAAACTCTTCGAGCAGAAGAGATAGCAACTAAAAACAGAACGTTCCAAGATAGAAGTTTAATATCTATGGAATGCATGGGTTCAAACGGAACCCCTTGAAGAACATTAAGAACTAAATTCAAACTCCATGGCGGAGCAACAGGTTTAAACACAGGCTTAATGCTAATCAAAGCCTGACAAAACGACTGAACGTCTGGGACATCTGCCAGACGCTTGTGTAGTAAGATTGACAAAGCAGAAATCTGTCCCTTTAAGGAACTAGCTGATAACCCCTTCTCCAATCCTTCTTGGAGAAAGGACAAAATCCTAGGAATCCTGATCTTACTCCATGAGTAGCCTTTGGATTCGCACCAATAAAGATTTTTACGCCATATCTTATGGTAAATTTTCCTAGTGACAGGCTTTCGAGCCTGAAACAAGGTATCAATGACCGACTCAGAGAATCCCCGCTTAGATAAAATCAAGCGTTTAATCTCCAGACAGTCAGCTGCAGAGAAACTAGATTTGGATGTTGGAACGGACCCTAAATGAGAAGGTCCTGTCTCAGTGGCAGTTTCCATGATGGCAGAGATGACATTTCCACCAGGTCTGCATACCAAGTCCTGCGTGGCCACGCAGGCACTATCAAGATTACCGAAGCCCTCTCCTGTTTGATTCTGGCAATCAGACGAGGTAGGAGAGGAAAGGAGGAAACACATAAGTCAGGATGAACGACCACGGTACTGCTAGAGCATCTATCAGTACTGATTGAGGATCCCTTGATTTGGACCCGTAACAAGGAAGTGTCACGGATTAATTCCTATTTCTTCCTGCCCCTTTAATTTACCTTCACTCTCACCTTGTAAGGTTATTTAAACCCTGGACACGCCCTCTCCCTTGCTTCAGTATTGTTGTTTAGTTAGGCACTAACAGCCATACAGTGCAGCCGCAAAGATTCTCCTTACTCTGAAGGAACTACCTGATCTACGATACAATTTGAAATTACCAGCAGCCTTTGCCACCTCTTCTCGAGTGGTAACACTTAACCTCCTGTTAAGATAAAAAAGACTGTGTTTACGGGACTTTTTCTATCAGCCGTTGCTCTGGCGAAATCTGAGCCATTTACAGCTACCTGCAATAACACTGCAACGCTTGCGGTCATCTCACGCTGCCAAGCTATCCCCTACCAAACGGACCTCTAATAACAAATCCGCAGTGAACTTACTTGGATAAAGAAACTTCCTTACTGCAGCAGGATTCCGCTCCCAGCCGCAGCCTGTACACGCCCCAAGACTGAGCGTGCTCATACCTCCAGCTGTCAGTCAACACAGCCGCTCCACAGCTCACTGATCCTCCGACGCTGCAGCCTGTCAGCTCTCACAGCGCTACAACTCGCAGCCACAGACAGGGCGTGCAGCTCGAGACTTTCGGTTCTCCAACCTCTGTTACAGAAGCGCTGACAGAGAGTTTATTGAAGAGCAACTTACTTACTTGCCGCTTGTGTTAAGACTATTCCACAAGCACCCCTAAAATTAACTGCTGGTATAACAAGAGGGATTAAACAGATCAACTAATAAAAACCTCATAATTTACACTATTCTATCAGCTCTGGTTTATAGGATACTCAGTTCTTACCAACTTCACAGCCTAACCTGAATCAGAAATACTAATCAGGTTACACGAATTCTATAGTAACAATTCGCCAAGACCATCAGATACATTGAAACACATCCATTGTATCTTTCAGTTAAGGCATACATTCCATAATATTCTGCAGTTGAGATCCACAAGGAAACTAGGATATTACAGGAAGTTTGGCATTCTGACAAGATGCCATCAGATCCAATTCCAGTATGCCCCATTGATGAATCAATTTTGCAAACACCTCCGGATGGAGCTCCCACTCCCTCGGATGAAAAGTCTGACGACTTAGAAAGTCCGCTTCCCAGTTCTCCACTCCTGGGATATATAATGCTGATAGATGGCAAGAGTGAGTCTCTGCCCATCAAATTATTTTGGAAACCTCTATCATCGCTAGAGAACTCTTTGTTCTCCCTTGATGATTGATATATGCTACAGTCGTGATATTGTCCGACTGGAATCTTATGAATTTGTCCGAAGCCAGCTGAGGCCATGCTTGAAGCCCGTGAAATATCGCTCTCAGTTCCAGAATATTTATTGGTAGTAAGGACTCCTCCTGAGTCCACACACCCTGAGCCTTCAGTGAATTCCAAGATGTAAAAGATAAAAAAAGAAGGCGCCACCATAGTGCACAATCAGATGATTAAAACACGCCAAATATACAAGTAAGACCGTACTTACAAGCTGTATGACACTTGAGAAGTGTCACAAATGCCTTCTGGACTGTTAGGAGTCGTCCAGCTAACTCACACTGGTGGATATCGGAGTAGCTCTGGAGTGTGGGAGCGGCGATAGCAAACAGCATGCAGTATCCAGCCACAGGCTTTTTCCAGAGCCGGATCGTCTAATACTTGTCCACTGTTAATAGTAGATACACTAGTGATAGTAGATACACTAGTAGATACAATGTATCAAATGGATCAAAATGTTGAATTAAAATGTGAAATATATGAATGAATAAAAGATGATTCGTGGCAAAAGTCTTGTAAAAGCAAACAGACTTTATTTGGAGTATAGCAGCACAACGTTTCTTGGTCTCTCCTGACCGTTTCCTCAGGTGCAATATACATAATAATTAAAACCACGAACTTTTATTGCCGAGTTTTCGGCGTCATCTAAAATGAACAGCGCATGCGTGGAGGTGTGACCACTACTGGAGCTACCATTGGTTATCATTGTCCAATGCTAGAAGGGATAATGTTCAAGCCTCTGTATGATATAGACAGCGTGAGTAGAACACTGCCACTAGTGTCAGACATATAAAATCAAACCGTGCAGGGTTATATTATCCGAGCCTATTAATGGATCGTATATGATGTATATATAGATCCAGTAAGTATGTGTATATATATAAAATATAAATACGATAAATGAAAATAAATAGTATATATATATATTTCCAATGGGAAGCTCTTAGTGGTGACACCAATCGCGCAAACTTAAAACCAAACATTAAGCAGGTTGAGCTAGAGTATCTGTCAGTCTAGATACAAATAATATATTATTCACTTGATATACAACATAAAACTGTAAACAGCAGCCTCATGTAAGAAGCCTATGTTTCAGCCATACTCATGAGATATGAGACGTGTATGTGTGCATATATGCTTGTATAGTTAGATATTTAACACGCGATACAGACGTGTACTTGCACATGTGTATATATGCATTTTTTATATATATAATAATATATTATTTTTTTTATATATAAGTTTTATAAGTAGGTTTTATCTGCACTCACTTATTTATTTAAAATATAAAAGAAAGATAGAAAAAAATACCAGGGTATATAAGATTACCCTAGAACAGCAAGGGAATAAACGGCACACATAGAAGACTTTCAAAAATTTATTTATAATAATTTCCCAAAAATACACTTAAGTATATAGCGATATCTTATCTGTCAATATCAGTTACCACTAAAGACAGCAAAATCTAAAACATTTTAAGTGCACTTAGACCTAATACTTTCCCTATGCTATAAATTACAAAAAGACATCATAAACAATAAGGGGTTAACCAGAAAACTCATGTTTATAACGAATGTTACATAGAATCTAATGTTTATAGGACATTTATAGTAAGTAGGCAAAATACATGTTAAACATATGGCTGCAGTCCAAACAGAGGTGAACTATATTATGTATCAAAAAGCGCTTGTTTTTCCTCTTTATATATACCAGGGAATCTTCTCTTAAGGCAAATAAATGTGCCGCAAGTAGTACTGCTGGATAAAGAGTCTCTAGCAAGTGTAATAATTCAGTTGGAAAACACAGCATATACTTAGCTTAAGTCCTCCGGTTTTTGTTGTTTCCACTTGTCTTCTGCTTGCAAGCACCTGTGATGATTACTTGGCGTGTGACATCAGCAATAGTGGGAGTGGTCTCTCGTCACCAGGGACTATGAGTGGCTATAGACAGAAGGATCCATTTGAATCAATTTTGCATTGTAAGTTTTGCCAAGAACTTTGACAAATGACTGTATCGCAAAGTTATGTATATGTTCACCTATCGTATAGGCACATCTTCCATTGCACTCCAATAGCACACTCCTCAAAACCACTTACTCCACTGTCGGAGTCACACCTGAAAGATTCGTAGCTCACTTTAAAGGTACAGCTGCATGTATAGAGCCAAAAATGTCTCTGAAGAAACAAAAGATTCAGGGAATAGGCCTGGACAGGTGCACTAGAAATCCTGGCCCACGGTACATTCGACAGGTACCTGGGTTCTCATAAACACATAGTGCCAACGCACGTTTCTCCCCCACCTCCAGTATGTGTTACAGGGGATCATCAGGGCATCCTGATGCCCTGATGATCCCCTGTAACACATACTGGAGGTGGGGGAGAAACGTGCGTTGGCACTATGTGTTTATGAGAACCCAGGTACCTGTCGAATGTACCGTGGGCCAGGATTTCTAGTGCACCTGTCCAGGCCTATTCCCTGAATCTTTTGTTTCTTCAGAGACATTTTTGGCTCTATACATGCAGCTGTACCTTTAAAGTGAGCTACGAATCTTTCAGGTGTGACTCCGACAGTGGAGTAAGTGGTTTTGAGGAGTGTGCTATTGGAGTGCAATGGAAGATGTGCCTATACGATAGGTGAACATATACATAACTTTGCGATACAGTCATTTGTCAAAGTTCTTGGCAAAACTTACAATGCAAAATTGATTCAAATGGATCCTTCTGTCTATAGCCACTCATAGTCCCTGGTGACGAGAGACCACTCCCACTATTGCTGATGTCACACGCCAAGTAATCATCACAGGTGCTTGCAAGCAGAAGACAAGTGGAAACAACAAAAACCGGAGGACTTAAGATAAGTATATGCTGTGTTTTCCAACTGAATTATTACACTTGCTAGAGACTCTTTATCCAGCAGTACTACTTGCGGCACATTTATTTGCCTTAAGAGAAGATTCCCTGGTATATATAAAGAGGAAAAACAAGCGCTTTTTGATACATAATATAGTTCACCTCTGTTTGGACTGCAGCCATATGTTTAACATGTATTTTGCCTACTTACTATAAATGTCCTATAAACATTAGATTCTATGTAACATTCGTTATAAACATGAGTTTTCTGGTTAACCCCTTATTGTTTATGATGTCTTTTTGTAATTTATAGCATAGGGAAAGTATTAGGTCTAAGTGCACTTAAAATGTTTTAGATTTTGCTGTCTTTAGTGGTAACTGATATTGACAGATAAGATATCGCTATATACTTAAGTGTATTTTTGGGAAATTATTATAAATAAATTTTTGAAAGTCTTCTATGTGTGCCGTTTATTCCCTTGCTGTTCTAGGGTAATCTTATATACCCTGGTATTTTTTTCTATCTTTCTTTTATATTTTATATTTACTATAAGGGTGGCACCATTTAAAGCAAATTAGCAATATTACCTACTCTCTCACACCCCCTATATTTAGTCACTTATTTATTTATTTAGTTTTATAACTGATTGTGTTAGATTTGCGTGTATACTTTTAATTTTATTTATGTTTTAGAAACATAAACATAGGCTTCTTACATGAGGCTGCTGTTTACAGTTTTATGTTGTATATCAAGTGAATAATATATTATTTGTATCTAGACTGACAGATACTCTAGCTCAACCTGCTTAATGTTTGGTTTTAAGTTTGCGCGATTGGTGTCACCACTAAGAGCTTCCCATTGGAAATATATATATATACTATTTATTTTCATTTATCGTATTTATATTTTATATATATACACATACTTACTGGATCTATATATACATCATATACGATCCATTAATAGGCTCGGATAATATAACCCTGCACGGTTTGATTTTATATGTCTGACACTAGTGGCAGTGTTCTACTCACGCTGTCTATATCATACAGAGGCTTGAACATTATCCCTTCTAGCATTGGACAATGATAACCAATGGTAGCTCCAGTAGTGGTCACACCTCCACGCATGCGCTGTTCATTTTAGATGACGCCGAAAACTCGGCAATAAAAGTTCGTGGTTTTAATTATTATGTATATTGCACCTGAGGAAACGGTCAGGAGAGACCGAGAAACGTTGTGCTGCTATACTCCAAATAAAGTCTGTTTGCTTTTACAAGACTTTTGCCACGAATCATCTTTTATTCATTCATATATTTCACATTTTAATTCAACATTTTGATCCATTTGATACATTGTATCTACTAGTGTATCTACTATCACTAGTGTATCTACTATTAACAGTGGACAAGTATTAGACGATCCGGCTCTGGAAAAAGCCTGTGGCTGGATACTGCATGCTGTTTGCTATCGCCGCTCCCACACTCCAGAGCTACTCCGATATCCACCAGTGTGAGTTAGCTGGACGACTCCTAACAGTCCAGAAGGCATTTGTGACACTTCTCAAGTGTCATACAGCTTGTAAGTACGGTCTTACTTGTATATTTGGCGTGTTTTAATCATCTGATTGTGCACTATGGTGGCGCCTTCTTTTTTTATCTTTTACATCTACAGAATATAACATCTTGGGACACCGACAAGAATTTCGAAGAAGCAGCCTGCCATCCGTTCCAGATATCAGAATCTGGATTATGGACTAGACGAACTGTCCAATATCAAATTTCTATCATCTACTAGATTGGTTTGATTGGGACTTTTTTCACAGTGTATATATTTTGCAGTTTTCACTCCTGTATTTATATATATATATATATAGGGGTATTTTATATCATTGCATTATATGTTGGTTTTTTCACTTTTATTTATACACAGGTATTTGGCGCACTGGTTTTTTTCACATTTATTATTCAGTGAATTCCAGACTGCACCCCAGCCCAAGAGGATCGGGGGCTGCCCCTTCATGCTGTTTTGGTAGCAGCAGCGGGCTTCTTGGCCTGTTTACCTTTATTCCAGGTCTGGTTAGGTCTCTAGACTGACTTGGATTGAGCAAAGTTCCCCTCCTGCTTGGAGCTCGGATAAGTAAGTAGAGGGACCGCCTTTAAAGTTTCGAAAGGAATGAAAATTATTCTGTTTGGTCCTCATTTTAATCGTCTTGTCCTGAGGAAGGGCATGACCTTTACTTCCAGTATAGTTCAGGCCTCAGCAGACCATGACTTAAGCCATAACGCTCTACGAGCTAAAATGGCAAAGCCTACATTCTTAGCTGCTAATTTAGCCATTTGGAAAGCGGCATCTGTAATAAAAGAATTTGCTAGCTTGAGAACCTTAATTCTATCCAAAATATAATCTAATGGGATCTCAACCTTAAGAGACTCCTCTAGAGCCTCAAACCAAAACGCTGCTGCAGTAGTTACTGGAACAATGCACGTTATAGGTTGCAGAAGAAAACCATGATGAATAAACAACTTCTTTAGAAGCCCTTCTAATTTTTTATCCATAGGATCTTTGAAAGCACAACTGTCCTCAATAGGTATAGTTGTACGCTTAGCCAGGGTAGAAATAGCTCCCTCCACCTTAGGGACCGTCTGCCACGAATCCCGAATGGTGTCAGATATGGGAAACATTTTCTTAAAAGTAGGAGGGGGAAAGAACGGAATGCCTGGTCTATCCCATTCATTAGTAACAATGTCCGAAATTCTTCTAGGGACTGGAAAAACATTAGTATAAGTAGCGACCTCTAGATATTTATCCATTTTACGCAGTTTCTCTGGCAGGATGACAATAGGGTCACAATCATCCAGAGTCGCTAACACCTCCCTGAGTAACAAGCGGAGGTGTTCAAGCTTAAACTTAAAGGACGTCACATCTGAGTCTGTTTGAGGGAACATCTTTCCTGAATCAGAAAGCTCTCCCTCAGACAGCAATTCCCCCACCCCCAAATCAGAACACTGTGAGGGTACATCGGAGATGGCCAATAAAGCATCAGAGGGCTCAGCATTTACTCTAATACCTGACCTGCTGCACTTACTCTGTAAACCTGGCAGTTTAGATAATACCTCTGTAAGGGTAGTAGACATAACTGCAGCCATATCTTGCAGGGTGAAAGAATTAGACGCACTAGAAGTACTTGGCGTCACTTGGGCGGGTGTTAAAGGTTGTGACACTTGGGGAGAAGTAGCTGGCATAACTGGATTTTCTTCTGAATGAGAATCATCCTGAGACATACTTTTATCAGCTTAGCTTCTAAACACATAGAACATTGGCTTTCCTCAATGTCAGACATGTTAAAACAGGCTAGTAATGACCACAAACAGGCTTGAAAACACTTTATTTTGTGAAAAAAATAACAAATCTGAAAAAACGGTACTGCGCCTTTAAGAGAAAAAAAGCATACAATTTTTCCAAAACTGCTTTAAAACGATAAAATTATCTCAATTTTATGATAAATGTATCCCAACTTGCCAGCTAAGATTGCACCACAAGAAAAGGAATACTTAACCCTTAAGGACAAAAAAACGTTATACCAAAAAAAAAAACTGCACCTCATCACAGCCCTGCTGTGGCGCCTACCTGCCCTCAGGGGTCTGCAAAATCGGATTAACCCTTCGATTAGGCCCAAACTTCCTGAAAGGCCCACCAGAGCTGGAGCTTGCTGCTTGCATGGGGAATACAATTGCGCAACTGAGGCGCGAAAATAGGCCCCGCCCATCTACCTCAATGTCTCACAGCCTTAAACAATAACCGTACCAGAGCGGTCTAAAAACCTAGCAATGTGGGTTCATATACCCAAGTCTAAATGAAGCCATGTGTACCCTCCATTGCCAAAATAAATGAAAACGTTTGTCCACAAAAAACTTTATTTTATCTCCCATCATAGAATCATTTGTCAACCATTTTTTACAGCCCAACATACAGGTCCAGTAATACCCTTCTCTATACATTAGGATTATTGCTTACCCCTTCCCTCATGGGGATACTGTCAGCCAATTCTGAAATAACACAGTCTCTCCAGAAAAAAATGACTGAAAATACATCAATGCTTGTAGCATGAAAAACGTTCCTCACACTGAAGTTTCTTAAGTACTCCTCAGCCATTCTGTGGGAACTACTCTGGATCTTAGTAACAACTGCTAAGATCATCAGTCTCCAGGCAGAAATCTTCATCCATCTGCTGCATGGGAAAAAATAGCACTCACCGGTACCATTTAAAATAAAAAAGTCTTGCTTGAAGAAAATAAAAACTAACATTTTATCACCTCTTTCACTTTACCCTTCCTATTACTTAGAGTAGGCAAAGAGAATGACTGGGGGGTGGAGTCAAGGGAGGAGCTATATAGACAGCTCTGCTGTGGTGCTCTTTGCCACTTCCTGTTAGCAGGAGGATAATATCCCACAAGTAAAGGATGAATCCATGGACTCGTCGTATCTTATAGAAGAAAGTTAAATTACGGGAAAGTTGGACAAAGATCAATAATGAAAGAATATTGGGGGTTTTTTTAATACATATAATTAAAGAGTTTGCGATTGTAATATTAAAATGTTTAAACGCCCCTTTACATACTCTTGATCAATGGTATTAATATATTAATGCACACCCGTTTGTTTCTTTTAAAAAGCATCTAGTAAATAGTTTCTATGGAATTTAACATAATCATTCTCTTGAGTCTTCATTGAAAACTCCATTAAAAATTTGGGAATAAGACAAACCAGAATAAAATGTTAATCTATGTAAGTCAGCATGCTGGTAAGGAATTCTATCAATGATGCTGAGAAATATTGACTTGTATTTATTGGTTTAGTCATGTTAGCTTAACACTCTGTTTTAGTGTAAAACTAACATTGTCATGTCAATAAACTGGAAGGAAGGAAGAACTCAGAACATATTTACAAAGGTGTATTAAACATAAAGAGAAAGGCTTTTAGAAAAGTACATTTGAATAACTTTTTTTCACTTAAAGGGACAGTCAACACTAAACTTTTTATTGTTTAAAAAGATAGACAACACCTTTACTACCCATTCCCCAGCTTTGCATAACCAACATTGTTATATTAATATACTTTATAACATTTAAACCTCTAAATGTCTGCTTGTTTCTAAGCTACTACAGACCGCCTCTTATCACATGCTTTTTTAATAGCTTTTAACATCAAGAGACTGCTAGTTCATGTGGGCCATATAGATAACATTGTGCTCACACCCGTGGAGTTGTGGATGACACTGCACTTTTTTGGCTAAA
This sequence comes from Bombina bombina, assembly GCF_027579735.1. NCBI lineage: Eukaryota > Metazoa > Chordata > Amphibia > Anura > Bombinatoridae > Bombina > Bombina bombina. The sequence continues at coordinate 361,922,425 of NC_069502.1, forward strand.
ATGCAAGTTGATAGGTAATAAATAAATAGCCATGTGTTCAGGGAGCTGTCAAAAAAGGCTTAGATACAAGGTAATCACAGAGGTAAAAAGTATATTAATATAACTGTGTTGGTTATGCAAAACTGGGGAATGAGTAATAAAGGGATTATCTCTTTTTAAACAATATTAAAGGAACAGTCAACATTAACATTTTTAAAGACAAGCATACAATTGTGAGGACTATAAGACACATTCATTAAAGAATTGGCTCCTTACTTTATAAACTGGCCTCTTATAATCTTATCTTTTTACCAAGAAAACTTAAATTGGATGGCAAGTCACACCTATCTTTCTGCTATTTATGCCCCAATTATGGGAATCATAAGCCTCTCAAACCCCAGTATGGAATGCTTGTTGAGCCCTGCCATAATCCCACTCACAGTTTTAAAAACACAACCAAATACCACTCAGGCTCCACCACCAGATCACCCAGATTATGTTCCTAACCTCCTAGTTCTTGGAAAAAGTCTAATGCATTATAACACACCATCTTTTATTATACAGAAAAAATATAATGCACTACACTACAGTGGCATGAAACGAAAAAATAACGGCTAGATTACGAGTTTTTTCGTTTTGAGCTGTGTGGGGCTAACGAGCAGTTTTCTCTCACCACTCACTTACCTACAGCGCTAGCATTACATGTTTCTACAAACCCGGAGTTAAAGGGACACTCAGGTTAAATTAAATGCTCACGATTCAGATACAGTATGTAATTTTAAACAACTTTCCAATTTACTACCATTAAAAAAAATGTGCACAGTCTTTTATATTTACAATTTTTGAGTCACCAGATCCTACTGAGCATGTGCAAGAATTCACAGACTATACGTATATGCATTTGTGATTGGCTGATTGCTATCACATGGTACAGGGGGAGTGGAAATATACATAACTTTGAAATTTGTTATAAAAAAAAAAATCTACTACTCATTTGAAGTTCAGACTAAGTGCTATTGCATTGTCTTATTATCTTGCATTTGTTGATTATGCAAATCTAATGTGTTGACTGGTCCTTTAAAAAACAAGAAGTGAGCGTAGAATGTTGCTCCTTACAGCACTCCAATACCAGCGCTGCTTAAGTCAGCGGTGAGCTGGTCGTACGTGCTTGTGCACGATTTCCTCATAGGAATCAACAGGGAGAGCCGGCTGAGAAAAAGTCTAACACCTGCAAAAAAGCAGCGTAAAACTCAGTAACGCAGCCCCATTGATTCCTATGGGGAAACACATTTTATGCTTACACCTAACACCATAACATGAACCCCGAGTCTAAACACCCCTAATCATACACTTATTAACCCCTAATCTGCTGCCCCCGACATCGCCGCCACCTGCATTATATTTCTTAACCCCTAATCTGCCGCTCCAGACACCACCACCTACATTATAGTTATGAACCCCTAATCTGCTGCCCCCAACATCGCCGCCACCTACATTATATTTATTAACCCCTAATCTGACGCCCTCAACGTCGCTACCACTATACTAAATGTATTAACCCTTAAACCTAAGTCTAACCCTAACCCCCCCCTAACTTAAATATAATTTAAATACATCTAAATAAAATTACTATAAATAACTAAATTATTCCTATTTAAAACTAAATACTTACCTATAAAATAAACCCTAAACTAGCTACAATATAACTAATAGTTACATTGTAGCTAGCTTAGGGTTTATTTTTAATTTACAGGCAAGTTTGTATTTATTTTAACTAGGTAGAATAGTTATTAAATAGTTAACTATTTAATAACTACCTAGCTAAAATAAAGACAAAAGTACCTGTAAAATAAAACCTAACCTAAGTTACAATAACATCTAACACTACACTATAATTAAATAATTTAACTAAATTAAATACAATTAATTAAATTAAATTAGCTAAAGTACAAAAAAAACAACACTAAATTACAGAAAATAAACAAATTAAAGATATTTAAACTAATTACACCTAATCTTATAGCTCTATCAAAATAAAAAAAGCCCCCACAAAATAAAAAAACCCTAGCCTAAACTAAACTATCAATAGCCCTTAAAAGGGTCTTTGTGGGGCATTGCCCCAAAGAAATCAGCTCTTTTACCTGCAAAAAAAATACAAACAACCTCCCAACAGTAAAACCCACCACCCACACAACAAACCCCCCCAAATAAAATACTATCTAAAAAAACCTAAGCTTCCCATTGCCCTGAAAAGGGCATTTGGATGGGCATTGCCCTTCAAAGGGCAGTTAGCTCTTTTGTGGCCCAAACCCTAATCTAAAAAATAAACCCATCCAATGCACCCTTAAAAAACCTAACACTAACCCCCTGAAGATCTACTTACAGTTCTGAAGACCAGACATCCATCCTCAAGGAAGCGGCAGAAGTCTTCATCCAAGTCGGGCCGAAGTCCTCAACGAAGCCGGAAGAAGTCTTCATCCAAGCCGGGCAAAGTGGTCCTCCAGACGGGCAGAAGTCTTCATCCAGACGGTATCTTCTATCTTCATCCATCCGACGCGGAGCGGCTCCATCTTCAAGACATCCGGCACAGAGGATCCTCTTCAAACAATGGCTTCTTACTGAATGACGGTTCCTTTAAGTGACGTCATCCAAGATGGCGTCCCTTAGAATCAGATTGGCTGATAGAATTCTATCAGCCAATTGGAATTAAGGTAGAAAAAATCCTATTGGCTGATGCAATAAGCCAATAGGATTGAAGTTCAATCCTATTGGCTGATCCAATCAGCCAATAGGATTGAGCTTGCATTCTATTGGCTGTTCCAATAAGCCATCTGGATGAAGACTTTTGCCCGTCTAGAGGACCACTTCGCCCGGCTTGGATGAAGACTTCTCCCGGCTTCGTTGAGGACTTCGGCCCGGCTTGGATGAAGACTTCTGCCGCTCCCTTGAGGATGGATGTTGGGTCTTCAGAACTGTAAGTCGATCTTCAGGGGGTTAGTGTTAGGTTCTTTAAGGGTGTATTGGGTGGGTTTTATTTTTTAGATTAGGGTTTGGGCCGCAAAAGAGCTAACTGCCCTTTTAATGGCAATGCTCATCCAAATGTCCTTTTCAGTGCAATGGGGAGCTTAGGTTTTTTTAGTTAGAATTTTATTTGGGGGGGTTTTTTGTGTGGGTGGTCGGTTTTACTGTTGGGGGGGGTTGTTTGTATTTTTTTTTTTACAGGTAAAAGAGCTGATTTCTTTGGGGCAATACCCCGCAAAAGGCCCTTTTAAGGGCTATTGGTAGTTTAGTTTAGGTTTAGGGTTTTTTTTTTTATTTGGGGTGGCTTTTTTTATTTTGATAGGGCTATTAGATTAGGTGTAATTAGTTTAAATATCTGTAATTTGTTTTTTATTTTCTGTAATTTAGTGTTTGATTTTTTTTGTACTTTAGCTAATTTAACTTAGGTAATTGTATTTAATTTAGTTAATTTATTTAATTATAGTATAGTGTTAGGCGTTATTGTAACTTAGGTTAGGTTTTATTTTACAAGGTACTTTTGTATTTATTTTAGCTAGGTAGTTATTAAATAGTTAATAACTATTTAGTAACTATTGTACCTAGTTAAAATAAATACAAACTTGCCTGTAAAATAAAAATAAACCCTAAGCTAGATACAATGTAACTATTAGTTATATTGTTGCTAGCTTAGGGTTTATTTTATAGGTATTTAGTTTTAAATAAGAATTATTTAGGTAATAATATTAATTTTTATTTAGATTTATTGTAATTATATTTAAGTTAGGGGGTGTTAGGTTTAGGGTTAGACTTAGGGTTAGGGGTTAATAACTTTAGTATAGTGGCGGCGATGTTAGGGGCGGCAGATTAGGGGTTAAAAAATGTAAGTAGGTGGTGGCGATGTTAGGGGCGGCAGATTAAGGGTTAATAATATTTAACTAGTGTTTGCGAGGCGGGAGTGCGGCGGTTTAGGGGTTAATATGTTTATTATAGTGGCGGCGATGTCCGGAGCGGCAGATTAGGGGTTAATAATTTAATTTTAGTGTTTGCGATGCGGGAGGGCCTCGGTTTAGGGGTTAATAGGTAGTTTATGGGTGTTAAAGTACTTTTTAGAACTTTAGTTATGAGTTTTATGTTACAGCGTTGTATCATAAAACTCATAACTACTGACTTTCAAATGCGTTCGAAATCTTGACAGGATAGGTTGTACCGCTCACTTTTTGGCCTCCCAGGACAGACTCGTAATACCAGCGCTATGGAAGTCCCATTGAAAATGGACTTTACAAAGTTTATATAAGTCGTTTTGCGGTAAGGCCAAAAAAGTGTGCACTGACCCTAAACCTTCAAGACTCGTAATAGCAGCGGGCGTAAAAAACATAATTTATGTAAGAACTTACCTGATAAATTCATTTCATATTAGCAAGAGTCCATGAGCTAGTGACGTATGGGATATACATTCCTACCAGGAGGGGCAAAGTTTCCCAAACCTGAAAATGCCTATAAATACACCCCTCACCACACCCACAATTCAGTTTAACGAATAGCCAAGAAGTGGGGTGATAAAAAAGTGCGAAAGCATATAAAATAAGGAATTGGAATAATTGTGCTTTATACAAAATCATAACCACCACAAAAAAAGGGCGGGCCTCATGGACTCTTGCTAATATGAAAGAAATGAATTTATCAGGTAAGTTCTTACATAAATTATGTTTTCTTTCATGTAATTAGCAAGAGTCCATGAGCTAGTGACGTATGGGATAATGATTACCCAAGATGTGGATCTTTCCACACAAGAGTCACTAGAGAGGGAGGGATAAAATAAAGACAGCCAATTCCTGCTGAAAATAATCCACACCCAAAATAAAGTTTAATGAAAAACATAAGCAGAAGATTCAAACTGAAACCGCTGCCTGAAGTACTTTTCTACCAAAAACTGCTTCAGAAGAAGAAAATACATCAAAATGGTAGAATTTAGTAAAAGTATGCAAAGAGGACCAAGTTGCTGCTTTGCAAATCTGATCAACCGAAGCTTCATTCCTAAACGCCCAGGAAGTAGAAACTGACCTAGTAGAATGAGCTGTAATCCTCTGAGGTGGAGTTTTACCCGACTCAACATAGGCAAGATGAATTAAAGATTTCAACCAAGATGCCAAAGAAATGGCAGAAGCTTTCTGGCCTTTTCTAGCACCGGAAAAAATAACAAATAGACTAGAAGTCTTTCGGAAAGACTTAGTAGCTTCAACATAATATTTCAAAGCTCTAACAACATCCAAAGAATGCAACGATTTCTCCTTAGAATTCTTAGGATTAGGACATAATGAAGGAACCACAATTTCTCTACTAATGTTGTTGGAATTCACAACTTTAGGTAAAAATTCAAAAGAAGTTCGCAACACCGCCTTATCCTGATGAAAAATCAGAAAAGGAGACTCACAAGAAAGAGCAGATAATTCAGAAACTCTTCTGCCAGAAGAGATGGCCAAAAGGAACAAAACTTTCCAAGAAAGTAATTTAATGTCCAATGAATGCATAGGTTCAAACGGAGGAGCTTGAAGAGCTCCCAGAACCAAATTCAAACTCCAAGGAGGAGAAATTGACTTAATGACAGGTTTTATACGAACCAAAGCTTGTACAAAACAATGAATATCAGGAAGAATAGCAATCTTTCTGTGAAAAAGAACAGAAAGAGCAGAGATTTGACCTTTCAAGGAACTTGCGGACAAACCCTTATCTAAACCATCCTGAAGAAACTGTAAAATTCTCGGTATTCTAAAAGAATGCCAAGAAAAATGATGAGAAAGACACCAAGAAATATAAGTCTTCCAGACTCTATAATATATCTCTCTAGATACAGATTTATGAGCCTGTAACATAGTATTAATCACAGAGTCAGAGAAACCTCTTTGACCAAGAATCAAGCGTTCAATCTCCATACCTTTAAATTTAAGGATTTCAGATCCTGATGGAAAAAAGGACCTTGTGACAGAAGGTCTGGTCTTAACGGAAGAGTCCACGGTTGGCAAGAGGCCATCCGGACAAGATCCGCATACCAAAACCTGTGAGGCCATGCCGGAGCTACCAGCAGAACAAACGAGCATTCCTTCAGAATCTTGGAGATTACTCTTGGAAGAAGAACTAGAGGCGGAAAGATATAAGCAGGATGATACTTCCAAGGAAGTGATAATGCATCCACTGCCTCCGCCTGAGGATCCCGGGATCTGGACAGATACCTGGGAAGTTTCTTGTTTAGATGAGACGCCATCAGATCTATTTCTGGAAGTTCCCACATTTGAACAATCTGAAGAAATACCTCTGGGTGAAGAGACCATTCGCCCGGATGCAACGTTTGGCGACTGAGATAATCCGCTTCCCAATTGTCTATACCTGGGATATGAACCGCAGAGATTAGACAGGAGCTGGATTCCGCCCAAACCAAAATTCGAGATACTTCTTTCATAGCCAGAGGACTGTGAGTCCCTCCTTAATGATTGATGTATGCCACAGTTGTGACATTGTCTGTCTGAAAACAAATGAACGATTCTCTCTTCAGAAGAGGCCAAAACTGAAGAGCTCTGAAAATTGCACGGAGTTCCAAAATATTGATCGGTAATCTCACCTCCTGAGATTCCCAAACTCCTTGTGCCGTCAGAGATCCCCACACAGCTCCCCAACCTGTGAGACTTGCATCTGTTGAAATTACAGTCCAGGTCGGAAGCACAAAAGAAGCCCCCTGAATTAAACGATGGTGATCTGTCCACCACGTTAGAGAGTGTCGAACAATCGGTTTTAAAGATATTAATTGAGATATCTTTGTGTAATCCTTGCACCATTGATTCAGCATACAGAGCTGAAGAGGTCGCATGTGAAAACGAGCAAAGGGGATCGCGTCCGATGCAGCAGTCATAAGATCTAGAATTTCCATGCATAAGGCTACCGAAGGGAATGATTGTGACTGAAGGTTTCGACAAGCTGAAATCAATTTTAGACGTCCATAGAGTCATGGACACTGAATCTATCTGGAAACCCAGAAAAGTTACCCTTGTCTGAGGAATCAATGAACTTTTTGGTAAATTGATCCTCCAACCATGATCTTGAAGAAACAACACAAGTCGATTCGTATGAGATTCTGCTAAATGTAAAGACTGAGCAAGTACCAAGATATCGTCCAAATAAGGAAATACCACAATACCCTGTTCTCTGATTACAGACAGAAGGGCACCGAGAACCTTTGTAAAAATTCTTGGAGCTGTAGCTAGGCCAAACGGCAGAGCCACAAACTGGTAATGCTTGTCCAGAAAAGAGAATCTCAGGAACTGATAATGATCTGGATGAATCGGAATATGCAGATATGCATCCTGTAAATCTATTGTGGACATATAATGCCCTTGCTGAACAAAAGGCAAGATAGTCCTTACAGTTACCATCTTGAACGTTGGTATCCTTACATAACAATTCAATATTTTTAGATCCAGAACTGGTCTGAAGGAATTCTCCTTCTTTGGTACAATGAAAAGATTTGAATAAAACCCCATCCCCTGTTCCGGAACTGGAACTGGCATAATTACTCCAGCCAACTCTAGATCTGAAACACAATTCAGAAATGCTTGAGCTTTCACTGGATTTACTGGGACACGGGAAAGAAAAAATCTCTTTGCAGGAGGTCTCATCTTGAAACCAATTCTGTACCCTTCTGAAACAATGTTCTGAATCCAAAGATTGTGAACAGAATTGATCCAAATTTCTTTGAAAAAACGTAACCTGCCCCCTACCAGCTGAGCTGGAATGAGGGCCGCACCTTCATGTGGACTTAGAAGCAGGCTTTGCCTTTCTAGCAGGCTTGGATTTATTCCAGACTGGAGATGGTTTCCAAACTGAAACTGCTCCTGAGGATGAAGGATTAGGCTTTTGTTCTTTGTTGAAACGAAAGGAACGAAAACGATTATTAGCCCTGTTTTTACCCTTAGATTTTTTATCCTGTGGTAAAAAAGTTCCTTTCCCACCAGTAACAGTTGAGATAATAGAATCCAACTGAGAACCAAATAATTTGTTACCCTGGAAAGAAATGGAAAGTAGAGTTGATTTAGAAGCCATATCAGCATTCCAAGTTTTAAGCCATAAAGCCCTTCTAGCTAAAATAGCTAGAGACATAAACCTGACATCAACTCTGATAATATCAAAAATGGCATCACAGATAAAATTATTAGCATGCTGAAGAAGAAGAATAATATCATGAGAATCATGATCTGTTACTTGTTGCGCTAAAGTTTCCAACCAAAAAGTTGAAGCTGCAGCAACATCAGCCAATGATATAGCAGGTCTAAGAAGATTACCTGAACACAGATAAGCTTTTCTTAGAAAGGATTCAATTTTCCTATCTAAAGGATCCTTAAACGAAGTACCATCTGACGTAGGAATAGTAGTACGTTTAGCAAGGGTAGAAATAGCCCCATCAACTTTAGGGATTTTGTCCCAAAATTCTAATCTGTCAGACGGCACAGGATATAATTGCTTAAAACGTTTAGAAGGAGTAAATTAAATTACCCAATTTATCCCATTCTTTGGAAATTACCGCAGAAATAGCATTAGGAACAGGAAAAACTTCTGGAATAACCACAGGAGATTTAAATACCTTATCTAAACGTTTAGAATTAGTATCAAGAGGACCAGAATCCTCTATTTCTAAAGCAATTAGTACTTCTTTAAGTAAAGAACGAATAAATTCCATTTTAAATAAATATGAAGATTTATCAGCATCAATCTCTGAGACAGAATCCTCTGAACCAGAAGAGTCATCAGAATCAGAATGATGATGTTCATTTAAAAATTCATCTGTAGGGAGAGAAGTTTTAAAAGATTTTTTACGTTTACTAGAAGGAGAAATAACAGACATAGCCTTCTTTATGGATTCAGAAACAAAATCTCTTATGTTATCAGGAACATTCTGCACCTTAGATGTTGAAGGAACTGCAACAGGCAATGGTACTTTACTAAAGGAAATATTATCTGCATTAACAAGTTTGTCATGACAATTAATACAAACAACAGCCGGAGGAATAGCTACCAAAAGTTTACAGCAGATACACTTAGCTTTGGTAGATCCAGCACTAGACAGCGATTTTCCTGTAGTATCTTCTGACTCAGATGCAACGTGAGACATCTTGCAATATGTAAGAGAAAAAACAACATATAAAGCAAAATTGATCAAATTCCTTAAATGACAGTTTCAGGAATGGGAAAAAATGCCAAAGAACAAGCTTCTAGCAACCAGAAGCAATGAAAAAAAGAGACTGAAATAATGTGGAGACAAAAACGACGCCCATATTTTTTAGCGCCAAATCAGACGCCCACATTATTTGGCGCCTAAATGCTTTTGGCGCCAAAAATGACGCCACATCCGGAACGCCGACATCTTTGGCGCAAAATAACGTCAAAAAATGACGCAACTTCCGGCGACACGTATGACGCCGGAAACGGAAAATAATTTTTTGCGCCAAAAAAGTCTGCGCCAAGAATGACGCAATAAAATGAAGCATTTTCAGCCCCCGCGAGCCTAACAGCCCACAGGGAAAAAAGAGTCAAATTTTTGAAGGTAAGAAAAAAATGATTAATTCAAGTGCATTATCCCAAATATGAAACTGACTGTCCGAAAAATAAGGAAAGTTGAACATTCTGAGTCAAGGCAAATAAATGTTTGAATACATATATTTAGAACTTTATAAACAAAGTGCCCAACCATAGCTTAGAGTGTCACAGAAAATAAGCTTACTTACTTACCCCAGGACACTCATCTACATGTTTGTAGAAAGCCAAACCAGTACTGAAACGAGAATCAGCAGAGGTAATGGTATATATAAGAGTATATCGTCGATCTGAAAAGGGAGGTAAGAGATGAATCTCTACGACCGATAACAGAGAACCTATGAAATAGACCCCGTAGAAGGAGATCACTGCATTCAAATAGGCAATACTCTCCTCACATCCCGCTGACATTCACTGCACGCTGAGAGGAAAACCGGGCTCCAACTTGCTGCGGAGCGCATATCAACGTAGAATCTAGCACAAACTTACTTCACCACCTCCATCGGAGGCAAAGTTTGTAAAACTGAATTGTGGGTGTGGTGAGGGGTGTATTTATAGGCATTTTGAGGTTTGGGAAACTTTGCCCCTCCTGGTAGGAATGTATATCCCATACGTCACTAGCTCATGGACTCTTGCTAATTACATGAAAGAAAAGCAGTGTTAGGACCTCTTAACGCTGCTTTTTTTTACCCTAACGCACAACTCGTAATCTAGCCGTAAGTTTGAGGCAAAGCATGCAGTTTTAAGAGGCTTTTCATTTTAATTCTATTATCAATTTTACTTTGCTCTCTTGGTATACTTTGTTAAAAAAAACACTTATGTATGGATTTTAATTTCACTTTAATTTGAAAAATGGTTTGAGTTTAGACAGAGGATGAAACAGAGCCACTGATCTAGTATCTATGAGACAAATGACAGTATGTGTCACTGTGCACATGTGTGATGCCTTCAATGTGAGCTTATGATTCCCACAGTGAGCCCTATAATGAGTATCTGTAAGATCACGCAGGGCTCGACAAAGCCAGGAGCCACTGGATACTAGACTTTTATTCCTAGCTCCTAACTTTTTGGGTTATTCTCCATATATCTATAATATAAATGCCACTGTCTGACTCCTAAAAATATGTCTGGTTCTTAATTATTATTACTGGCTCTTGAATTTTAAAAAGGGACAGTCTACTCCAAAATTGTTTAAAAAGATGGATAACACCTTTACTACCCATTCCCCAGCTTTGCACAACCAACATTGTTATTAATATACTTTATCATCTTTAAACCTCTATATTTCTGCCGGTTTCTAAGCCACTGCAAGCTATTATATCAGTGAATTGTTATAGCTTTTCACAGCTAGAAAATGCAAGTTCATGTATGCCATATACATAACATTGTGCCCATTCCGGTGGAATTATTTGAGTCAGCACTAATTGGCTAAAATGCCAAAGTCTGTAAATAGCACTGAGATAAAGGGGACAGTCTGCACAGTCTTAGATACAAGGTAATAACAGAGGTAAAATTAATAGAACAGTGTTGATTATGCAAAACTGGGCAATTGGTAATAAAAGGGATTAACTATCTTTTTAAACAGTAACATTTTTGGAGTAGACTGTCCCTTTAAATAGATTTAGTGACCCCTGATTTAACATGCAACAAAAGTAGACTGTCCCTTTAAATAGATTTAGTGACCCCTGATTTAACATGTGACAAATGTCATAAGTATTCTTCAGACTCATTTAGTTAAAGGGACATTAAACCCAAATTTTTTCTTTCATGATTCAGATAGAGGATACCATTTTAAACTACTTTCTAATTTACTTATATTATCTAATTTGCTTCATTCTCTTGATATTCTTTCCTGAAAAGCATATCTAGATAGGCTCAGTAGCTTCTGATTGGTGGCTGCACATAGATGCCCCCTGTGATTGGCTCGCCCCTTGTGCATTGCTATTTCTTTAAAAAAGGATATCTAAAGAATGAAGCAAATTAGATAATAGAAGTAAATTGGAATCTTGTTTAAAATTGTATTATCTGTCTGAATTATGAAAGAAAAATGTTGGGTTTAGTGTCCCTTTAATTCTTGCTTCGCCACTGCTAACTTTACAACTATGTATTACTCTTCTGTTTCCCTGAATATATGGGAGCCATTCACCGGTCTTTGCCCATTAAAAATATTAATTTAATCTGTGAATTAAGGAAAAAAAACAAGCATAATTGCATGAAAACATTTTAAAATTATTTCAAAAGACACAACAGAACACAAGCTCACCTCTCTTCATTTTCTTGGTATCCTTTGTTGAAGGAACAGCAATTCATTACTGTGAGCTAGCTAATCACATCTTGTAAGCCTATGAAAAAATGCATTACTCGGAGCCACCAATCAGCAGATAGCTCCGAGTAATGCATTGCTGCTTCTGAGGATACAGAGGTAACATTATTAACAACGGATACAAAGAGTACAAAGCAAATGTAGAGTTGTTTAAAATTGCATGCTCTATCTGAATCATAAAAGTTTAAATTTGACTTCCTATCTCCTTAAACACACTAAGGGCCAGATTACAAGTGGAGTGGTATTTAACGCTGCCGCTCGAGCGTTAACAGCTTTTTGCAGGCGCCGAGTTGTACTTGTATTACAAGTTGAAAGTAAAAAAGTTATTGCGCTAACCCGACAACTGTAAAAGGCCAAACTTACAATATCGCGTGTGCAATAACCTATTCCCCCATAGAAGTCAATGGAGCAAGAAAATGGGGGGGGGGAAATAAACACTGACTTGCACGCACATCTGATCGCATATTCTCATGTGCACTAACCCGTCATAAAAATATGAGTATTTCGTATTCCAATGTTCTTCACATAGCCGAATATGTTCTATCCATTCATACATATTTCTACATATAGATATATACAGGAATAACTGTTTAAAAATACATAGAACATATTCTGCTATGTGCAGAACATAAGAATGTGAAATATTTACAGTAAATACACAGTATTATACTTTATTAAATATGAATATTAGATAAATATGCTTTTCATGTTTTCATCTACTTAACTGCAAAGGGCTCCAATGCACATATATTATATATATATATATATATATATATATACACACATACATATATACATACATACATATATAAATACTTATACACACACAAAACATGGAAGGGGACTGCACTCTCAGACTGGACTGGGTACACATTTCATGATCCTGCAACATGCTCAGCCCTGGGTGCTAATAGCACTCTCAGGAAGCGGTACCGTGTCCAGAGTCACAAGCAGTTAACGAGTGCTGGACTTTCTCTGTGTGTTGTATTAATGTATTTTGTAATTTTCCCTATTGGCCTTGCATCCAGACTTGTCTGGGGTTAACTGCCTGTGACTCTGGAGACAGCACAGCTTCCTGAGAGTGTTATTAGCACCCAGGGCTGAGCATGTTGCAAGATCATTAGATGTGTACCCAGTCCTGTCTGAGAGTGCAGTCCCCTTCCGTGTTTTGTATACTGTATGTCTAGGGTGATTACATAAGTCTGTGAACCCTGACTTGTTCCCAGTTTGTTTGATTGAGAGCTGGCATTTGTATGGCTGTATTAGGGACCCAGGTTTTGGAAGAGACCTTGACATGGTACCTGGGCTTGTCCTATTTGGCCAGATGCGGTAACTAACTCTTCCACTTTTGTTTTTAATCTCAGCTGGGAGCTTGTAAGCGAGTGCTGGACTTTCTCTGTGTATATATATATATATATATATATATATATATATATATATATAGATAATATTAATATAATTTATGATTTCTTGGCCATTTTTCAGAGAATATGAATGATAACACTTTTCTTTCACTCATGGTTAGTGTTTTGCTGAAGCCATTTATTATCAATCAACTGTGTTTACTCTTTTATTACCTTTTCACGCCGTTATGCCGTTGTATTCCGTCACAATGGCACTGGGCTTTAAAGCCGTTATGACGGAATACAACGTCATAGCTAACGGCTGTCCTGAAGACTACTGCGCTTGCAGGATTTGATCGTGGTCTGGAGGGTGTTCCTAGCGTCATAGGGACGCCCCCAGACCTGATACCATAATTGAAATCTCGCGATTGTTTTCACGATTGCGTGATTTAAATTTGTGTACATCGGAACGCTGTTCCGATGTAGACTTTTAACCCGGTCACGAAAGGGTTAATCACAATGACAACAGAAACTACCCAAATGACCCTGATCAAAAGTTTACATACCCCAGTTCTTAATACCGTTTATTGCCCCCTTTAACATCAATGACAGCTTGAAGTCTTTTGTGGTATTTGTGGATGAGGCTCTTTATCTTCTCAGATGGTAAAGCTGCCCATTCTTCCTGGCAAAAACCATCCAGTTCCTGTAAATTCTTGGGCTGTCTTGCATGAACTGCAGGTTTGAGATCTCCCCAGAGTGGCTCAATGATATTGAGGTCATGAGACTGAGATGGCCTCTCCAGAACCTTCACTTTATTCTGCTGTAGCCAATGACAGGTCAGCTTGACCTTGTGTTTAAGATCATTGTCATGTTGGAATGTCCAAGTATGTCCCATGCTGAGCTTCCGGGCTGATGAATGCAAATTTCCCTCCAGTATTTTTTGATAACATACTGCATTTATCTTGTCATCAATTCTGACCAAATTTCCTGTGTCTTTGTAGCTCACACATCCCTAAAACATCAACGATCCACCTCCGTGTTTCACAGTAGGAATGGTGTACCTTTCATCATAGGCCTTGTTGACTCCTCTCCAAATGTAGCATTTATGGTTGTGGCTAAAAAGCTCAATTTTGGTCTCCTCACTCCAAATGACTTTGTGCCAGAAGGTTTGAGACTTGTCTCTGTGCTGTTTGTCGTATTGTAAGTGGGATACTTTGGGGCATTTGCGTAGTAATGGCTTTCTTCTGGCGACTCGACTATGCAGCCCATCTTTCTTCAAGTGCCTCCTTATTGTGCATCTTGTCCTGTGTTTCACCTGAAGTTATTTGTGGGGTTTTCTTTGCATCCCGAACAATTTTCCTGGCAGTTGTGGCTGAAATTTTAGTTGGTCTACCTGACCGTGGTTTGGTTTTAACAGAACCCCTCATTTTGAACACTGCTGATTGGCATTCTCAATTCCTTGGATGTCTTTATATATCCCTTTCCTGTTTTATACAGTTCAACTATTTTTCCCGCAGATCCTTTGACAATTCTTTTGCTTTCCCCATGACTCAGAATACAGAAACGTCAGTGCAGCACTGGATGAAAGATGCAAGGCTCTGTCAGGAGTCCAGAAACTCACTGACCTTTTATACACACACACTAATTACAAGCAAATAGATCACATGTGAGGATGGTAACCTTTAATAGCCACTCAAACCCCTTTGTGTCAACTTGTTTGTATGTTATCAGGCCAAAATCACTAGGGTATGTAAACTTTTGATTAAGGTAGTTTCTGTTGTCATTATGATTTAAAAAGAATAAACGCAGTTGATTGATAATAAATGGCTTCAGCCAGACACTAACCATGAGTGAAAGAAAAAAGTGCGTTATCATTCATATTCTCGGAAAAATGGCCAATATACATACACACACACACACATATCTTTAGACATGTATCCCTATGTTAAAACCCTTTGCCTGCCTTTTTTTCTAATGTCTGAGACCTCATAACTTTTTTAAGGCTATTTTTTCTTTTTTTAATAATTTTTATTTGATGGTGTTATTATGAGTGTAACTGTACTTCATAATGTTTTTTTTTTTAATGTATTTTGTGTGTCTTTTTTGTTTTGCGAAATAGTTAACCAGAGTTCTGTGGTTGCGCTAACCCGATGCACGTTAACTTCAACTGAACTCAAGTGATAACTTTTACTTTCAACTTGTAATACGAGCGGAAAACCTGACGTGCGTAAACCCCTTTTCGCGTAACTGTTAACACGCCATTCGTAATCTAGCCCTAAATGTTACGTCACACTTCCGCAAAGTGAACTGTGCATTACAGACCATGAGGTCTGAGTAATATTTTAACTATAAGATGATAACTTACTAGAGTTATTGAAGGGATATGAAACCCCAAAAAATTATTTTGTAATTCAGACAGAGCATATTGTTTTAAAGAAGTTTCAAATTGACTTCAATTATCATATTTGCTTTGTGATATTCTGTGTTGAAGAGAAACCTAGGTAGGAATCTGAAGCACTATGTGGCAGGAAATAGTGCTGCTATCTAGCGCTCTTGAAAATGGATAACTTTCCTGCAAAACTGCATACGTCCCAGCTTTTTAACAGAAGATACCAAAGAACGAAGAAAAATTGATAGTAGAAGTAAATTAGAAGGCTGTTTAAAATTGCATGTTCTATCTGAATTATGAAAGAAGAATCTGGGGTTTCATATCCCTTTAAAATTAAAGAATCACATTATTTAATTCCTTCCAGTATATGGATTGATAATATTTTTGTAATAATATTGAATTTTAGCAGCAATTATTTACAATAGAAGAGAAGTCCGTTAAAAATCTGTAGAGAAACATTTTGCCTTGTATACCCATTAGGACAAAGACTCACAGCAAGTTGTGTGCTTTGACAAGAATACATTTTAGCATTCCCATCTTACACATGCTCTGAGCAGCAAAAAAGGATGTTAAATGACATTCAGAACATGCGTGAGATGTGATGCATTTGCTTAGTGGTTCAAAATAAACATGATCATAAACAACACTATGATACCTAGATGCCCATTAGCCATGCGGGCCAGCTGGCATTATGCCGGATAGCTAGAACCCTATTGGCTAAGATCACCGCACAGCAAAATAGCATTCTGCCGTAGGCTGTCTGAGGTGCTCAATGTGGCGAACGCTGCAGACAAATAAAGGAACTTTCAGCATGAAGTATTTTATACTTCATGATTGAAAGTCCCGTTTATTTGCTGCATTGGTAAATCCTATTGTTTCACAAAAGCTAGGATTTACTATCACTTTAACAATATGTGAAATATAAAAATGCATAGTGGAGAAAAGGGATTTATTTAAAATTGCAATGCTAAAATTTAACTGAATATTTTAATTTCACACTAAAATATCCCTTTGTGATTTGCTACAAACACTGATCAGTTCGTAACAAATTATTTTCCAAAATATTATTTTGACTTTACAATGTTATTTACCAAATACTTTTTAATGAAACCTTATGAAAAGTGTGTGTTCAGATTGATCAGGTTTATCTGACGTTCTGTGCATATCAATAGTAACAATGGGCTTAAAGGGATGGCAAAGTCGGAAATTTTCTTTACGTTATTATAAACAAATTTGTCAAAATAACTTGCGCAGTGCTTTCTTCTTTATTCGGAAGCTATTGCCGTCCAAAAAAAAAATGTACATTTCCAAGCCCACCGTGAGGCTAATTTGCATTAGCCAATCACGGTGGGCAACCTGTGTTCTCTCTTCCCTGCATTTCCGGGTACAGGGATCGTTGTTAACATATGCACTCTGATTAGCCCATTGTCTACGTATGTGCTATATATTTTTTTTTATCAAAATCTATTACTATGCTATATTGGTGTCATGTGACCGTGTTCATTCCTTATCGAGATCAGACATAGCCGCAGCATCAGCATCCACAATCCTTATTATAATATTAGTGAGGGTAATTATTAAAGAATCTCCCTTAGAGATACAAGCACGTAAAATAAGCATTCTTTCAATTAGAACCTTGCTCATGCGTGTATAAATGCTTAAAACTGCGCATGCGTTATTCTATGCTAATTTCCTAAGATAATGTATGCACCCAGAGGAGCTTTCTAGACTGCCCTTTGAAGGGGGCTGGAAGAAGTGATGTAACGATCGAATAAGACTTTAATTTTTATTACATGATCTGAGCTTCGTTTTTAAGAAATAGTAAATTAAATAAGTTATTATTACAACATTGATTTAATTTATTTAAAAAAATAAAAAAATTACAATCCTTTAAACAAATGAAAAATGAAGGCGGGGGGGAATAAAAGCAGTTTGTCATCACCTAAACATTTTTTTTTCCTGTGGGAGGAATTGTCTTACATATTAAAGGCACATGAAACCCACATTTTTTCCTTTCAATTTTAAACAACTTTCTAATTTACTTCTATTATCTAGTTTGCTTCATTCTTTTGATATCCTTTGCTGAAAATCATATCTAGATAAGCTCAGTAGCTGCTGACTGGTTGCTGCACCAATCACACTGATGCCTTGTGTGATTGACTCACCCATGTACATTGCTATTTCTTCAACAAAGGATATCTAAATAATGAAGCAAATTAGATAATAGAAGTAAATTGGAATGTTGTTTTAAAATTGTATTCTCTACCTTAATCATGAAAGAAATGTTTTGGGTTTAGTGTCCCTTTAAATTAAAATGCTGCTAACTGCTTCAGAGTGTACACAAAATAATACTGTAATTAGTAAACTAACATTTACTGGTATATTTTAAGCACTGTGGAATACCTTGTGCAAGGACCATTTAACATACTTTAAAAGTTATGGCACATGTGAACATTAAAAGGACTCTTCTGATCTGTCTGCAATTACCATATTTAATAATACTTTACTCATTAGCTTTCCTTGTACTAACAATCAAACCTATTTATAAAAATGCATGAGAAAAACTTCACACTTAACAATAGGCCTATTGAAACACGCTAATGCTTTTTTTCTTTCTAAACAATATGTTGAATGCATTTCTATATAAAGCAAAGGGAATTAAAAATAACATACAAAGAAAATATTTATAGCAGCAACTTAAGCTGTGCTTAGGAAATTCCTATATTGATACAGCCTGTGCTTCATATACTCTAGAAAGTATTAAGGACAAAATAATAATTTAAAATAAAATGCATCAATGTTATAATCATTTGATGTAGCTGGATTGTAGAAGTAAGGTATGTAAGTTTCAAAAACACTATGAATAGACTGCAATAGAGATATGTAGCCTGAAAACTCAGCACCCTTCCAAATAATGTACACGTCTGAGAGCGTGAAGGAGGAGGAGTAAAAGTGGGATAGAGAACTTTTTTCTAAGGGAGGTAGAATATCAGAGCTGTGTGACATTCCTTTCAGATAAGCAGACAGTAAGATCATCTGCAAACACTTTCGCTTACTTTAGTAAAAAAAAAAAAAAGTAGCTGCAAGTTACAATGTTAGTAAAGGTATAAGGAAAGGTTTATATACTTCCCTGCCCTCAAGCTACTGAATGGAATAGTTGAGGTAGGTAAAGAAGCTTGGTATGCATTGCTTGTTACAGAAAACATTCTAGTAATTTAGATGCCAAACAACAATCTTTTGATGAAATGAAGTTGAACAATTACTCTTGCTGCCAGCAAACCCAACACAATTATAATATAGTCTTAGGTCTATATGCATAATACAATAAAACCTGTATTACATGGTTAGCAAAATACTTATCTTCTGTTTAAAAACAATGTTCATAAAAAAAAATAATAATATAGTTTTGATATTTTTTGTTATTAGTGCATTTCAAGCTGTAGTTGATGTGGCCATTTATTTTATTGTAAAATAAAAACTTGCTAGAATTAACATACAGTATACTCCTACCCACATACTGTTTTAATAAATTCTTGAGTTAATTAAGCCCAACCCAGCAGCCAATGTATCTCTCAGGCTATGTTTATTTAAAACAAAATGCCAGTTAGATGTTGCAATAAAAAAAGTTGTAAATGCAGTTCAATATCTATAAAAGATGTGACTAGGTTTCATTTCAATTGCAAACTTAGAATATTAAAATCTTTGAAGATTGTTGTTGTTGCTACCATTTAGTTTACAAATGAAAGGGGATCTGGCCTATAATGTTTAAAATTAAAATACTAATTATAACTATTTTTAAAACATATTTTCTTTGATACGATATTATGTGAATAACCAGAGCTAAACTGTGGCCATCACATCTCCTCTAGTATTAGAGCTGTACCTAAGCCTCCTGCATGGGACACCTCAGCACACAGTGTAGCCCTAGGGTGCTCGCGCTGCCACAATCACAATGCCTTGTTATACTGTCTGCTGACCTATCAGCAGTACAGTAAGTACCTTGTAGCTGTGCTGATAGGGATTCCTGGTGCTGCTGGTACTTGAGAGCCACTGCGTCTGCTCTCTTTAGCTGGTTCTGCTGGTCATAGTTCAGTAGCGCCCCGTAGATGAAGCCAATGATCACAACCAGGGAGCCGAGCGCCTGCAGGATCCTCTTCTGTCTTCTAGAGCACATCCCGTTTCCCATAGTCTCAGGGGCAAAGCCGGAGAGTAACTCCTGCTTTACACGAGCGCTGGCACTGAGCAGGCTGCAGGCATTGCACACACAGTATGTGGCAGACGCACTAACAGATTGCCTGCAACTTTACTTCCCTGCAAATCAGCAATTCCGGGGATTTAGCAAAGCAAGCAAAGGATTAGCATGCTACTCGCCTGCAGCTCTGCTGTGCACAACAACTCACTGTTCCGTGGGTTATTTTGCTGTCTCTAGAAGGCTGCACACAAAGGAGGGCTGGCTCCTGCTAAAACATCCCAGCAATGTGAACTGCTAACTCTGCAGGGCCCTCTGGCTCTCACTCTCACTGCCTCTCTCCAGCTCTTTTTTTTTTTTTAATGCTTTATTGAACATAACAAAATGAGCAGCACAGCATAGCAGCTAAGCCAATTCAAATTTAGGAAAATATTAAACAACTTTCATTTAAACTGATTATCTGTTAAATAAAAAAATAAAAAATGTTGGCAATTCACTGGAAAAATAAAGTTAGGATAATTCACAGCCCTTATAGTGAAAACACACTCGCCTCTGAGGCAGTTGAAGAAACACCTCTTTTTACAAGTAGAACAGGCATAAAACAAAGAAAGTATATTGTATTGTTATTTTACTGTGTGTAACTAATTTTTTTTTTTTTTTTGGGAGGGGGTTGGGGTGTAAACTGAGATACTGAAGTTTTATTCTCATTTTTTCTGAGCCGTTAAATGGACAGTAAAGTAAAAATTAAACTTCAATGATTCAGATAGAGCATGCAATTTTAAACAACTTTCCAATTTACTTCTGTTATCAAATTTGCTTTGTTTTCTTGGCATCCTTTATTGAACAGTAAAACTAGCAGGTAGGCTCATAAGAGCTCAGGAGTGTGCACATGTCTTTAGTACGATGGTAGCAGTATTGCAACATTATTTGTAGCTTTGTTATACAATGTTGCAAAACACTGCTGCCAGTATTAAAGGGACATGAAACCCAATTTTTTTCTTTCATGATTTAGAAAGAGCATACAATTATAAACAACGTTTTAATTTACTTCTATTATCTATTTTGCTTAATTCTCTTGATATTCTTTGCTGAAAAGCATATCTAGATATGCTTAGTAGCGCTGATTGGTAGCTGCACATAGATGCCTCCTGTGATTGGTTCACTGTGTGCATTGCTATGTCTTCATTAAAGTATATCTAAAGAATAAAGCAAATTAGGTAATAGAAGTAAATTGGAATGTTATTTAAAGTTATATTCTCTACCTTAATCATGAAAGAAAATGTTTGGGTATAGTGTCCCTTTAAAGACACGTGTCCACTCCTGAGCTTGTATGAGCCTACCTAGTTTTACTCTTTAATAAAAGATACCAAGGGAGCAAATCAAATTTAATAACACAAGTAAATTGGAAAATTTGTTTAAAACTGCATGCTTTATCGGAATCATGAAAGTTTAATTTTGATTTTACTGTCCCTTTAATGATCTCATTGTTGTCTAGCTTTAAAGGTACATGATACTCAAAAATGTTTCTGTGTCATCTAAAATAGGAAAAAAATCATTGTGTATGTGTCTGACTAGAAGGCAAGAGGTTCAAAAAAAGCAAAGCTGGAGCTAGAAATGCTAAAAATAACAGTATCAGATGATCATCACCACCTGTCAAACTATTACCTTTTTTCCATTTACCTTCCTTCTACCTGGAGTTAGACAGTGTGCAGTATACAGCCTCATGTATCTACAGTATACAGCACCACAGAGGTAGGGAAGGGAGGAGAATTATCTTTACAGCCAGGCTTGCTGATAGGAGTTACTGGTCGAGACTAGGAAACGTATCATTAATGTATCATTCCTATATATGATGAAATTAACTTGTCTCAAATTCACCACAGCAAAGGAGGCCAGGAACTGGAATTAATCCAGTCTTTTCAAAAGGTTTAACCTTGCGCCACTCCCACCACAACTTGTCATGGGCCTCCTCCGGTACAGTATTGATGACACTCCAGCTGACACAGAAGGAGAGAAGATAATTGTGCACATGCGCGACCAGATACTATAGGATATGCGCATGCGGGCCGCTGTGCTTGTTCTACCAGGTAGAACACAGTAATTTGCAGTGAATAATTAGGTTGAAGAAGGGTTTGGCAGAAATAATAATTTCAACGCAAAATACAGGTAAACTATAGAAAATGGCTAATGAATGTTATTTGCATAGTTAAACAACGTGATATGATGTTTTGAAATTGAAAAGTTTTTTTGTGGGTTTACTATCCCTTTAAATTAGTCCCATTAAAAAAGGTGACCCATTTACCACAAGCAATTATATCAATGAATTCTGTTTTTTTCTAGCCAGAAATGTATCCAAACCATTTTTAAATGTATCTAAATTATTGGCATTTACTACCTCCTCAGGTAATGAGTTCCACAATTTGATTGCTCTTACAGTGAAAAAATGTTTACATAGCAGGAGATTAAATCTCCTTTCCTGCAGCTTTAAATTGTGACCTTTTGTCACAAAAATTTCCTTGGAATAAACAGAGCTTCTGCAATCTCTGTATATGGGCCTTGAATATATTTCTAAAAAGTAATTATATCACCTCTCAAGTGCCTTTTTTTCTAGAGAAAACAGAGCCAGTTTGGCTTACCTCTCCTCATATCTTAAATTCTCTATTCCCCTTATTACCTTTGTGGCTCTTCTCTGAACATTTTCTAAGTCTGCAATGTCTTTTTTTGAGATTGGTCCCTAGAACTACACTCCATACTCAAGGTGAGGTCTTATAAGGGATTTATATAGTAACAGAATTATGCTTTCCTTCCTTGCATCAATGACTCTTATAATACATGCTAGTATCTTATTAGTCTTAGAAGCTGCTGCCCTGCATTGTGCACCCATCTTTAGCTTGTTATCTATTACTACTCCCAAATCCCTTTCCTCCTCTGTTTGGCTAATTCTATTCCCATTTACATAATAGATTGCCTGCTTATTTTTACTTCCAAAATGTAAAACTTTTGCATTTTCCATTATTAAATCTCATTTTCCATTTACCTGCCCATTCTTCTAATTTTTGTAGATTCCCTTGTAAAAGCAAGTTCATCCTTCCCTGACCTAATGACCTTACACAACTTTGTATCATATGCAAAAATAGAAATGTTGCTATTTAGTCCTTGCTCCAAGTCATTAATATTTTTTTTTAAAAAAGAACAGGGCCCAGTACCGATCCCTGGGGGACTCACTGATGCTCCTTGTCTTTTATCCAGTTATTTATCCATGAGCTGACATTTTTAGCTATTACCAGTCCCTTAATTTTGTACATTAATGTCTCATGTGGCACTGTATCAAATGCCTATGCAAAATCCAAGTATATCACATCAACTAATTCCCCTTTATCTATATTTTTTCTTCCTCATAGAATCTAATTAGATTAGTTTGACATGATCTATTTCTCATAAAACCATGCTGATTTGAGCTCATAATCTTGTTTACACGAATATACTCAATATAATCCCTTCAAGTATATTCCCCTTTATTAATGTCAGACCAACTGCTCTACAGCTTCCTGGATCATTTTTAAAAAGTGCCAGCTCATCAGCTTTACACCAGTCCTGGGGTACTATGCCTAAGGATAATGAGGCTTGTCTATAACAGCTCTAAGTTCCTGTAAAACCCTTGGGTGTATTCCATCTGGGCATGGAGTTTTATTTACCTTAATATTATCCATTTTTTTTTCCTTTTATTATCTAGAGGTAACCCAGTTAACGGTATAGACTTGTATGTTCTCATTTGTTTCAAAGTATTTCCCATTGGTTCCTCTCTTGTGTATACTGAAGAAAAGAACTGGCTTAGAACCTCAGTCTTCTCCCTGTCACTGTTAATCATGCTTTCTTTCATACATTTTAATGTACCTATATTGTCCTTCTTAGATTTTTTGCCATTTATGTACTTAAAAAACTTTTAGGGTTTGACTTAGAGTTCTTTGCAATTAATCTTTTATTTTCAATTTTTGGTAATTTGATTGCTTTTTTGCATGTTTTGTTACGTTCCTTATATATTTGATATGTTGCGTCTGTACTATTTTCTTTGAATAATTTAAATGCTGTACGTTTTTTACTAATTTCTCTTAACAAATTTTTATTTAGCCACTTATTTATTTTACTTTTATAACTATGTGGTATGTGTTGATATCTATATTTCTTTAACAAAGTTTTAAATGTTATCCATTTTTAATAGAGAATACGTTGTCCTAATTTATGTTATTTAAGGGACACTGAACCCAATTTTTTTCTATTGTGATTCAGATAGAGCATGCGATTTTAAGCAACTTTCTAATTTACTCCCATTATCAAATTCTTTTCATTCTCTTGGTATCTTTATTTGAAATGCAAGAATGTAAGTTTAGATTTAGTTTCTTGCTGATTGGTGGGTAAATTCACCTACCAATAAACAAGTGCTTTCCATGGTCTGAACCAAAAAAATAGCTTAGATGCCTTCTTTTTCAAATAAAGAAAGCAAGAGAACGAAGAAAAATTGATAATAGGAGTAAATTACAAAGATGTTTAAAATTGCATGCTCTAACTGAATCACAAAAGAAAAAAATTGGGTTCAGTGTCCATAAATCATTGAATTTTTCTTTCTTAAAATTAAAAGACTTATTTGAACACTTAAAGGGACACTGAACCCAATTTCTTTCTTTCATGATTTAGATAGAGCAGGCAATTTTAAGCAACTTTCTAATTTACTCCTATTATCAATTTTTCTTCGTTCTCTTGCTATCTTTATTTGAAAAAGAAGGCATCTAAATTTTTTTGGAGTTTCAGAACTCTGGACAGCAGTTTTTGATTGGTGGATGAATTTATCGACCAATCAGCAAGGCCAACCTAGGTTGTTCACCAAAAATGGGCCGGCATCTAAACTTACATTCTTGCATTTCAAATATAGATACCTAAGCGAATGAAGGAAAATTGATAATAGGAGTAAATTAGAAAGTTGCTTAAAATGTCATGCTCTATCTGAATCACAAAATAAAAAAATTGGGTTCAGTGTCCCTTTAAGACATTGCTTATGAAAAGTGATTTCAAATGTGACCATGTTATGATCACTGTTACGCAAATGTTCTTTGACTTCTATGTTTGATGTTATATCTGCATTGTTAGATAGCACTAAATACAATATAGCTTTATTCCTAGTTGACTCAATTGTGACAAGAAGGTATCCCTGAGAACATTTAAAAATCTATCTCTCTTAGCTGTATTAAAATCTCCCATAATTACAGCACTAATATTATTAGCAGCCTTTCCTATTTTCATTTTTTTATTTGTTTTGTAGTGTTGTTTTGACATTTAGAATTACTATTTTGTACTGTGGCATATAATAAATTATTTTTGTTGATAAAACAAAACTATTTTGTCTAAATATAGAAACCATCCTCTAAAATACTGACATCTACTGATAGATTTTGTGTCTGTTAGTAAAAATGAGCATCTGATGTTTTTAAAGGGACAGCCTACTTGAACATTTTTATTGTTTAGACAGATAGATAATCTCTTTTTACCCATTCCCCAGTTTTGAACAACCAACACTCATATTAATATACTTTTTTACCTCTATGATTACCTTGTATCTAAGGCTATGCAGATTGCCCCTTATCTCAGTGCTTTTTACAAACTTACATTTTAGCCAATTAGTGTTGGTTCATGCATAACTCCAAGGGAGTGAGCACAATGTTAACCATATGGCAAATGTGAACTAGCACTGTCTGTCTGTGAAAATCTTTTAAAATACACTAAGATAAAAAGTGTCCTACAGGGGCTTAGAGACAGGCAGAGGCTTAGTGGTTATAATGTATAAAAATATAACAGTGTTGGTTGTGCAAAGATGGTGAATCGGTAGTAAAGGTGGTATCTATCTTTAAGTATAGAATATAAACTGTACTTAAAAACTAAAATGCAGAAAATAGGGGAGAGCATTTCAATCAAAATACACATTGGTTATGTTTTATTCAAAGCACTGCTTTATTTATTTGAGTTACATAAAGTGTTTTTTTGACATTTAGAATTACTATTTTGTACTGTGACATATAACAAATTATTTGTGTGACCCAATGATAAACATATTTTTTCTCTCTATTTACTTCAGTAATGTTGATTCATATTCTGAATAGGATTTCTGTAAAATTCCTTCCTTAGTTGCCAGTTTGTATAAATCCTGCTAATTTCTGCTTTAAACTACAACAATCATGCAATAGAAACAGCATTTTTTTATCTTGTCTTTGGTTACATTTTGTACAGTTTCAGCCAGCGAATTGAAGGGACATAAATTATCTTGTAATTAAAGATTTGTGTTTAGTGTTGGAATAAATTAACATATGGGCAGAGTGTGGAATCTTTCAAAATAAATGAACTCCTTGTCCTGCCACTTGCCTTATTTGCAGGGGCTGATGTAGACTCGTTACGAGAGTAGACAAGGCTAGCCACGACCATTTTGTTAGTTAAACCATTTAAGGACACATATGTAGCAGGGTTAGGCTTGCACCGTCTGTAGTATACACTTCCAGTTCTCTGAATTAGACAACTTGCAATTATAAGAGTTAAATTATTGGAAATGGGTGCAACATTATTCATAAAAAAGGTATATAGCAATTTTACTATGCATAATAATGAATAATAATAATAAGATAATGAAACGTTGTAGAGAATTCTCCCCTATCTGCTCAGCTATAAATAAAGAAGGAAAGGAAGTGTTTCTTCTGTATCTGGTTAAATTAAAATTACTGACATCCTATGGCCCCAGATTCTTTAACTCCAGGGGAGGTTAGAGATTACTTGAAAAAAGCACAGTTTTCTTCTCTCCAATCCCCTTCTCATTTACTTCACTTAGACCAAGACCCCTATTTATCAAGCTGTCAACCGCAAATACGCTGGATTTTCGCAGCGTATTTGTGGCAAGCCTGATTCGACTTATTTATCAAAGTCCGGCAAAAGTAGAATTTTGTGACGTAACATATGATCCGCAGGTCAAAGTCTGACAAAGATTGATGCTTACGTCACTACAGATGTTCCAAATGCAAATTCGGCACTATCTGACTACTTTTGCTACTTATCAAAATTCTACTAGGTACGTTCGCCACTATTCCGGCCCAGCGTACCTGGTTTTCAATCCGCTGCCCTGGAGGCGGCGGATGCCATAGGAATCAATGGGAGTCTGAAAACAGCGAAAACTCATGTTCGCTGCTGCCCGATATCCCATTGATTCCTATGAGAGAATAAAGTTACGTTTTCACCTAACACCCTAACATGTACCCTCGAGTCTAAACACCCCTAATCTGCCACCCCCTACACCGCCGCCTCCTACATTATACTTATTAACCCCTAATCTGCTGCCCCGACACCGCCGCCACCTATATTATACTTATTAACCCCTAATCTGCTGCCCCCCACACCGCCGCCACCTACATTATATTTATTATTCCCATATCTGCCACCCCGACACTGCCGCCACCTATATTATACTTATTGACCCCTAATCTGCTGCCCCCTACACCGCCGCCACCTACATTATAATTATTAACCCCTAATCTGCCGCCCCGCAACCTATATTATACTTATTAACCCCTAATCTGCCACCCCCAACATCGCCGCCACCTACTTTATGTTATTAACCCCTAATCTGCCGTCCCCAATGTCGCCGCAACTATATTAAATTTATTAACCCCTAAACATAAGTCTAACCCTAACCCTAACACCCCCTAATTTAAATCTAATTTAAATAAATCTAAATACAAATTACTATCATTAACTACATTATTCCTATTTAAAACTAAATACATACCAAAAAAATAAACCCTAAGATAGCTACAATATAACTCATAGTTACATTGTAGCTAGCTTAGGTTTTTTTTATTTTACAGGCAAGTTTGTATTTATTTTAACTAGGTACAATAGTTATTAAATAGTTATTAACTATTTAATAACTACCTAGATAAAATAAAGACAAAAGTACCTGTAAAATAAAACCTAAGTTACACTAACACCTAACCTAACCCTACAATTAAATAAATTACATAAATTAAATACAATTAACTAAATTAAATACAATAACCTAAATTAAATTAAATTATCTAAAGTACAAAAAACAACAACACTAAATTACAGAAAATAATAAACAAATTACAGAAATTTAAACTAATTACACCTAATCTAATAGCCCTATCAAAATAAAAAAAAGCCCCCACAAAATAAAAAAAAAACATAGCCTAAACTAAACTACCAGTAGCCCTTAAAAGGGCCTTTTGCGGGGCATTGCCCCAAAGTAATCAGCTCTTTTACCTGTAAAAAAAAATACAACCCCCCAACAGTAAAACCCACCACCCACACAACCAACCCCCCCAAAAAATACTAACTAAAAAAACCTAAGCTCTCCATTGCCCTGAAAAGGGCATTTGGATGGGCATTTCCCTTAAAAGGGTAGTTAGCTCTTTTGCAGCCCAAAGTCCCTAACCTAAAAAAAACCCCCATCCAATACACCCTTAAAAAACCTAACACTAACCCCCTGAAGATCGACTTACCGGGAGACGTCTTCATCCAAGCCGGGGGAAGTGGTCCTCCAGACGGGCAGAAGTCTTCATCCAAGCTGGGAATTCTATCAGCCAATCGGAATTAAGGTAGAAAAAATCCTATTGGCTGATGCAATCAGCCAATAGGATTGAGTTGGCATTCTATTGGTTGATTGGAACAGCCAATAGAATGCCAGCTCAATCCTATTGGCTGATTGGATCAGCCAATAGGATTGAAGAAACCACTTCGCCCGGCTTGGATGAAGACGTCTCCCGGTAAGTCGATCTTTAGGGGGTTAGTGTTAGGTTGTTTTTAAGAGTTTATTGGGTGGGTTTTATTTTTAGGTTAGGGACTTTGGGCCGCAAAAAAGCTAACTGCCCTTTTAAGGGCAATGCCCATCCAAATGCCCTTTTCAGGGCAATGGGGAGCTTAGGTTTTTTTAGTTAGTATTTTTTTGGGGGGGTTGGTTGTGTGGGTGGTGGGTTTTACTGTTGGGGGGTTGTTTGTATTTTTTTTACAGGTAAAAGAGCTGATTACTTTGGGGCAATGCCCCGCAAAAGGCCCTTTTAAGGGCTATTGGTAGTTTAGTTTAGGCCAGGTTTTTTTTTATTTTGGGGGGGCTTTTTCTATTTTGATAGGGTTATTAGATTAGGTGTAATTAGTTTAAATTTCTGTAATTTGTTTTATTATTTTGTGTAATTTAGTGGGGTTTTTTTTGTACTTTAGCTAATTTAATTTAAATTAGGTTATTGTATTTAATTTAGTTAATTGTATTTAATTTATGTAATTTATTTAATTGTAGTGTAGTGTTAGTTGTTATTGTAACTAAGGTTAGGTTTTATTTTACAGGTACTTTTGTATTTATTTTAGCTAGGTAGTTAATAAATAGTTAATAACTATTTAATAACTATTCTACCTAGGTAAAATAAATACAAACTTGCCTGTAAAATAAAAATAAACCATAACTATTAGTTATATTGTAGCTATCTTAGTTTTTTTTTATAGGTAAGTATTTAGTTTTAAATAGGAATAATGTAGTTAATGATAGTAATTTTATTTATATTTATTTAAATTAGATTTAAGTTAGGTGGTGTTAGGGTTAGACTTAGGTTTAGGGGTTAATACATTTAATATCAATGTAATGTAATGATTTTTCACAATGTCTCAATTCTAATGTCTAGTTAATTGCCATGTGATGCTCAATCCTTATCAATACTTGCTATAACTCTAAAATTTATAGTTATCTTATGTCACAGTTTTAACCCCCTCCAAATTTTATTGTCTGTTTACTTAACTCATCTCACCCTGACCAGATTCTAACATTCCAATTGGCCTTACCAACTGTCTTTGATTAGCAATCAACTAAATTTAGTGGACTCAGCTGACTGCCCTCCCTGCATATATTTCAGACTAGTTTGGGGATGTGCATTGCACAGGGGTGTGTGCATTGCTTACAGGGCAGTGTACTTTTTTTTTTTTTAAATTATATTTTTATTGAGGTTATGAGAATCGTACAACATAAATGAGGCATCATAAACCATAAATAACAGGAATACAGAATACCTTTTACAAGAGTAATGTAGCTCAATGGTTTTTTCTTTTTCTCTCTCTCTCTCTTTTTTTTTTTAAACTAGCATTTGAAACCTCTTTTTTAAATTATTTTTACGATTGATTCCTCTTTGACTTAGAAGGTCACTTTTGGAACTATGGAGACTAATGAAATCTATAGGGAGGAAATTAGCTTCTGAAATAGTCACTTTTGGACCTAGTTGGAGGGCGGGGGGAAGGGAAAATCAGCAGGCAAGAGCTGCTCTGTAAAAAGGTAGGAGGGGGGGGGAAGGGCCTTAATATAATACTCAATATTAGGGGCAGGATGGAGTAATTTTATACAAAACTCTATAACAGAGGACTAGTATACTCTAATAGCCATATCTAAGTAGATGGATAATAAGTAAGTCTAAGAGGGAATCAATGGGGTGGTGAGGCTAGAAAATTAGTATATCTCTGGCAGAAAAGGCATCCTTCTTTGAAGTATTGCTTAATGAGAAAATTGACGGCTATAGGGGCTCACAAAGAAGACAACATCATAGCGCCTTGCAATAAACCGGCATCTTGTACTTCTAATTTTATAAAATCTGATATGCACAGTTCGGAGACTTAGCTATTCATAGAGCAAGTGGGTAATTCAAAACTCATGGTAAGTGTGATAGGGAGTGAGGTATGTTAGAACACTAAAGTCTTGGGAAGTATGTTATCTAAGTTGACATGGGGGAACTTGCAAGGAAGGGATCTTTTAAAGGAAGGGGGAGGACATGGACATCTGTACGACGCAAAGGCCATTAGGGGCTGCTACTGAAAATTACATCAGGATAGTGTGACACTCATTCAGGACATATCAAAACACATATTGGGCCATGTTGGTTCTTGATTAGCTGCTAAAATCAGGTGGCTATGGGGAAGCATATGAATCAGAATATAATAGGGGCTTCAGAATGGAGCATGAGCACATTTACCTGTGAGGAGTAGTATCCAGATCACAGGTCACTGTGTTAGCAATATATTATACTTTCACACAGCACCTACATCCAAATCAAGTTTATTCCTATAATATACCTAAAAGGAACCACAGGAATCATAGGAGAGCTAAGATGTATTTGGGATAACATAGTACACAAGGTACTTGTTTCAGGCAGATCTAAATTCTTAGGGTGAATGTGTGGAGTACCTATACAGTTAGACTAAGTCCTGGGACAATATACTATAACTTCTCCTATGAAATTTAGGGAACAAGTGGAGTGGAAGGCTAAGAAAGATGTCTCCAAAGATAATTTCTAATGAAGTATCATAGATGTGAAGAGAGTGTGCAAGGATTTATACAGTCTGACCAAAGGTTCCATCTAATGATACCTTTGTGTACAAGATAACCAACTTATTCTACATACAAATTCTGCTAGAATTCCCCCCCCCCCACATAAGAGCACAATTAAATAGATATGTATTCATGTTAAGAGGCAGTCTGTCAGCCCGCCACACAGTAAGGCATATCAAACATTTCAACCAGGAAACAAATAACATATGATAATGCAAAATTAGATGCAAATGTCCACATTCAGAGGTTAACCCTTAACTGTGCGCATAACATGCATAACTAAGCCTTTTCTGAGTCTAACCCACACTGGAGCAGCCCCGGTCTGATCCACTATAATATATGTCCCACTCTTTGCCGATTCTAGTGCCGAGGGCTATAGATACCCAGGAGAGCTCTGTCTTGAGCCCATCTGGTGAAATAGACAACAAAGTCTCTTTCTTCTGCCTGCAATGACTCAGGGGCAGTGTGACTCTGAAGAAACCCCAGGTGACCCGAGCAGGAGCCGGACGCATCTCCCGACCAGGACACCGGAGATGGGAAGGAGCTTATCATTTCCCCGATTGGGGTTGGAATAGAGATAGATGGTTGAGGGCAAGTCAAACATTCCGTGTCTGAGAGCAAAATGGCGCTTGAAGTCCTGGGTTCCTGTGAGGCTATATCGGAGTGGAGCAAATGGACTGCTATAGACGCCTCTGAAGTAAGTGCATAGAGTCCTGCTGTAATATCGTCCGGGGACTGTATAAGCTCATCTGGTCGACTGGAGGGGCTCTGATTGTCAAGTAGGTGATGCGTAGCTGGGTTAGGAGTAACATACTTAGCTTGTGGAGATCGGGCGCCATCTTGTATACGGGCCTCCATGATACAAGCTTTGAGACTGGCAAACCCAATGTCCATCCTCCGACCCAAATCAAGGAGCAGAGTTTCTATGGCAAGTTGTGGATCCTCCATCCTGCAAGTCAGTATGTAGATAGGCCCGTTGCACCCGGAAGACCGGGGGGTAGATGAATTATAGGCCGTCTCCTTATCTAAGTCAGTATGTGAAGTAGAAGTCCAAGATGTGCGGGCTTTTAAAAGTAGAATCCTCTGGTTGAGAAAGTTCTCCGGTTACACACTCGGGTTGCCTAACGTAGATCTTGAAAAGGCTGAAGGAGATAGTGCAGGATCAAATGCGGAAAATGGCCAAGAAGTTGTTACTGACTAGTTCAGGTCCTGGGTAATAGCAGAAGCTCATCTAAGTTCAGTTCAGGGTTACCAGATAATAATTAGCAAATTGCTGTAAATAAAGGATGAAATAATAGCCGTATAGCTTGTAAAACTTGTAAATTAGATGTATTGCCCCAGGAGCTTCATGAAAAGCGACCGATCATGGCCTCTTCCTAGCCACGCCCCCGGCAGTGTACTTTTTAACAATAGCATATCTTCACATTTTCCAAGTGAACATTTTATAAGTGAGGCACTAATTTTTAAGAATTATACAAGAATTACACAAGGATTGGGCAAGGGACAAGACACAAGGCAAGTACTCTTGTAATACTGTGTTTTATGTATCTCATTGTATCCTTTAGCAAGTGCTGCTGTAACACTGTGTCTTATGTGTTTACTTGGTTCCCACTTTCATAATAATGCTCAATATCTTCATATTCCTTTTTGCTACCTCTTGTCTCTATAACAAACTACATTATTCAATTACTCCTTCTCCCTCTCCACCTGCACTGTTCATTAGCCCATCTCTCTTATACTCACCTTACTTTTGTACTCATGAACTTTACCTATTCCTAAACACTCTCTCTCCCCCCTGCACTTCAGCCAAAAAACTCTCATTACTGCAAATCTGCTTCTCATCTCATGTCACTCTCCCTCTTGCTCATACTAGCTGCTGGCGACATCTCCCCTAACTGTTTTTATATACACTATGAATGAGTGAATGTTTTCTCACCACTTATACTTTTTTATTCTAATATAATTAAAAGTTATGTTTTATTATCCAATAAGCCTGAACTCAGCAAGTCCATTGATACATTGAATTATCTTAATTCAGTAGCTTTTGTGTGCTCTGTTATATCCATTTTTCTCTACATATATTTTCTCATGTTTACTCAGGATATTGAGCACCCCCCAGCTTACTATTTGGCAAGGGAATAATTCCCTCTACACAGGTTTAACATATATATCAAGTAATCCTTTTTTCCTGTGTTTATATATAGTATAATTCTGTTGGGGACTTAATTTGAAGTACAATATACTCTCTCCTCTACAATTATATAGACATCTCCCCTAATCCTGGGCCCTCACAACCTCCTAGCCTTTCACTTCCTTGTGTGCCTTTCAATAGACTTCACAAACTAAACTCTGGTAACCTTAATTGCATTCCTCTTACATCTAAAAACCCCTCCCCCTTCACTTGTGCACTCTGGAACTCTTGCTCTGTTTGCAACAAGCTCACTTCTATCCATGACCTCTTTATCTCCCACTCTCTTAACCTTCTGGCTCTTTCAGAAACCTGGCTCTCTGCTTTAGACACAGCATCCACTGCTGCACTGTCACATTGGGGTCCCCCTGGCTCCCCAACTCAATTTTTAGATCACTTTGCTGGCTGACTTCCTTATTTCCTTTCCTCAGACACCCCTGCCCTCATTCTTGGTGACTTTAACATCCCTCTTGACAATCCCACTGCCTCCTCTGCAAAACAACTTCTTCAACTGACTTCCTCTTTCGGCCTGTCACAATGGACTGACTCTCCCACTCACAAAGATGTCATTCCCTTGATCTGACTTTCACCTATCGATGCACTCTTTCAAATTTAACAAACTCCCCTTTTCCTCTCTCTGACCATCATCTCCTAACTTGCAACATCACTTCCCTACCTACAACTCCCTCTACCCCTCACACCAAACTTCACAGAAGCACTAAGTCACTAGATCTGCATCAGCTCGCTAGCTCTCTCAAACCTCTCCTCTCATCCATCACCTCCTTTTCCTGCCCTGACCAATCTATCTGCCAGTATAATTCCACCCTTACATCGGTCATTGACACTCTGGCCCCTCCAACCTTAGCTCAGAAACCACACTCTCATCCTCAGCCCTCTGCCCTGGCATACTCCTCTCACACGATACCTACGCAGATGCTCCCGTACTGCTGAGCGACATTGGAGGAAATCTCGGAGTTCAGCTGACTTTCTTCACTACAAGTTCATCCTAAACTCCTACTATTCTGCCCTTAATCTTTATAAGCAACAATATTTTTCTAATCTCATCTCTACTCTTTCCTCTAACCATAAACGTCTGTTCTCCACATTCAACACTCTTCTCCGCCCACCCCCACCTCCTAACACAACCTCTCTCTCAGCTCAAGATTTTGCCAGCCACTTCAACAACAAAATTGACTCCATCAGAAGTGAAATCAGCTCTCAACATACTTCCAATCTCCCACCCCCTCAAAAGCTCACGATCACCCAAAACCCAAATAACCAAAAATGCAGCTCTTTTGCCCCTGTTAATGAGGATGAAGTGTCTGCCCTTATACTGTCCTCCCACCTCACTACCTGTCCCCTCGACCCCATCCCCTCACAGCTACTCCCCTCCCTCTCTTCTACCCTCACCCCCTTACTCACACACATTTTCAACCTCTCCCTCAGCACTGGTATATTTCCCTCATCTCTAAAACATGCACTGGTCACACCTATCCTCAAAAAAACCTTCCCTCGATCCAACCTCCCCTTCCAATTACCGCCCTATTTCCCTACTCCCTCTTGCCTCAAAGCTCCTCGAAAAGCTAGTTTACGCACGTCTATCCCATTTCCTTACACTAAATTCTCTTCTTGACCCACTGCAATCTGGATTTCGTTCCCATCACTCTACAGAGACAGCAATTGTCAAGGTTACCAATGACCTACTTAGAGCAAAATCGAAAGGCCACTTCTCTCTGCTTATCCTCCTTGACCTGTCTGCAGTCTTTGACACTGTTGACCACCCACTTCTGCTCCAAACCCTCCAATCCTTCGGCATCTGTAACACAGCTCTCTCATGGTTCTCTTCCTATCTGACTAACCGTACATTTAGTGTAGCCTTCCCCGGAGCATCCTTTGCCCCGTTACCACTTTCTGTTGGGGTACCTCAAGGCTCTGTCCTTGGTCCCCTTCTCTTTTCAATCTACACGTCATCACTAGGTTCCATAATAAAGTCCTATAGGTTTCAATACCATTTGTATGCCGATGACACCCAAATCTACCTCTCTGCACCAGACCTACCTCCTTCCTTACTAACCCGTGTCACTAACTGTCTTTCTCACATCTCATCTTGGATGTCCTCTCACTACCTTAAGCTAAATCTCTCCAAAACTGAACTCCTTATTTTTCCCCCTTCTTCCAATGTCTCCACCCCAAAAATTTCTATAAATTCCATCATTACCCCTACCCCGCCCATCCGATGTCTTGGGGTGACACTTGACTCAGATCTTTCCTTCACTCCTCACATTCAGTCCTTGGCTAAAGCCTGCCGCTTCCACCTTAAAAACATAGCGAAAATTAGACATTTCCTTACACAAGATACAACCAAGATTTTAATACACTCTCTCATCCTTTCCCGCCTCGACTACTGCAACTCCGTCCTCTCTGGTCTACCTAGCTGCCGCATAGCTCCTTTACAATCCATTATGAATGCCTCTGCCAGGCTCATCTTCCTTACTCGTCGCTCTTCATCTGCTGCACCTCTCTGCCAATCCCTTCACTGGCTTCCTCTTGCCTCTAGGATTAAACATAAAATCCTCGCCCTGACATATAAAGCTCTCAACTGCACTGCTTCCCCCCTACATCTCAGAACTTGTCTCTAGATACTCTCCCTCCCGTCCCCTTCGATCAGCTCAGGATCTCCTCCTCTCCTCCTCTCTTTTTACTTCCTCACATTCCCATTTACAGGACTTCTC
This sequence comes from Bombina bombina, assembly GCF_027579735.1. Classification (NCBI taxonomy): domain Eukaryota; kingdom Metazoa; phylum Chordata; class Amphibia; order Anura; family Bombinatoridae; genus Bombina; species Bombina bombina. The sequence continues at coordinate 361,958,554 of NC_069502.1, forward strand.
CAGACTGGCCCCCATCTTGTGGAATTCCCTGCCTCGCTCCATAAGACTCTCCCCTAGTTTTAACAGCTTCAAGCACTCCCTAAAAACTCTACTATTCAGGGATGCATACAACCAACACTAACCTTTCCTAACTCCATTGCTTTCCCCTTGAACCCCTTAGAATGTAAGCCTATGGGCCCAGCTGTTTACAGATCACTTCATAAGAGCCAACTACAACAGTGAAACTCTCGGCAGGGCCCTCTACCCACTTGACCCCTACAAAAGCTATCCTGAACACCAACTATGTTTACAGCGCTGCGGAATCTGTTGGCGCTCTACAAATACCTGATAATAATAATATAGTGGCGGCAACATTTGGGACGGCAAATTAGGGTTAATAACATAATGTAGGTGGTGGCGGTGTAGGGGGGCTTATTAGGGGTTAATAAAATAATGTAGGTGGCGGCGTTGTAGGGGGGTCAGATTAGGGGTTAATAACATAATGTAGGTGGCGGCGGTGTTGGGGGGGGCAGATTAGGGGTTAATAAGTATAATGTAGGTGGCGGTGGTATAGGGGCAGCAGATTAGGGGTTAATATGTATAATGTAGGTGGCGGCGGTGTAGGGGCAGCAGATTAGGGGTTATTATGTATAATGTAGGTGGCGGTGGTGTAGGGACAGCAGATTAGGGGTTAATAAGTGGGTGTTTAGGGACAGGGTACCAATAAAGCTGGGAAAAAGCCGAAGAGCAGCGAGATCGATGACTGTTAGTTAACCTGAGTCCGCTGCTCATCGCCCCGTACTTGGTGTGCGGCTTTTTGACAGCTTTTTTGTTAACTTTGGAGAACGTATTCAGGTCCGCGGCAGCAATGTTAGGTGATCTTAGGCGAGCGTATTGGTGCCGGTGAATGCAAGTAAGTTGATGGGTTGATAAATAGGGGCCCAAGGCTGAAATGTACATTAGTTAACATTAGGTAATATTTACCTAATCTTTTGGGCCCTTTGTATTCTATTGGGTAGTTGGAGATGTTTGGGGAAACGGTTACTAAAGATAAGTTTGTAATATTTCACTATTGGACCCTGTAACTTGATTGTTTAATTTTTACTTATCATTGGGAACAGCATTAAAGCTCAGGTTATATATTTATAAATATTTAGCTTCTGGTTGAATGTATCAGTTGGGAAATTGTTCTAGCTGACCATTGGGATATTGAGTTCTGGTGGTTCTGGGTGTTGGTTACTTAAGTTCTTTGTTAAATGATTTACTGGATATTTATCTGTTAAATCCATGCAGCTGGGGATTTATAGGATTTATAATTTTGATAAAACTGGCTCTCTTTGTGTCAAGGGGTTCTTCCTCACTTTCCCAAATTGATCTATTCTTAATTTCTGAGTGACTTATTTCTTAAATTAAGTTTGATGAAATCTATGCTGTACATGCTCCAGTGGAATTGTTTATTAGTTCCAATAAGTCCATTGCCAATAGGAACATTTTTCAAGTTTATTAATCATAGCTGCTTCTATACTGACAACTCTATGCATCCTAATAGTTCCTAACATTTTTGGGAGAATGCAAAAGTTGTCCTAGCTGGTAACATCATCTCATATTTTTCTAATATATGCAGGAAAACACAGCAAGCATACTACTCACTACATCACTACTTTTTAATAGACGTGCGTCGCTGAAAAATTTGTTTAGTTTAATTTTCAATTAGTTAAAAAATAATTTTGTTTCTACAAATTAGTTTAGTTAAGTTTAAAAAGAAAATTGTTTCGGCAAATTAGTTACGTTCTGTTAAATCGGTTTCGGATCCGTTCGTTTTTTTCAGATCCATTCTAATTTCATATACATTATTCTATTCTGAACTAAGTTATAGAATAATGCATATGAATAAACAATGGATCCGAATAAACGATTTAATTTTACGCAACTAATGTGCCAGCGAATGCCGAAACAAAATTATGTAAAACCGTCGTCGCCACTAAATAAAGCTATTAACCCCTAAAGCGCCGTCCCCCCACATTGCCAACACTACCTAAACCTATTAACCCCTAAACTGCAGCCCCCCACCTCGCCGACACTAACTAAATCACTAAATAAAGTTATTAACCCCTAAAGCACCATTCCCCGACCTCGCCAACACTAACTAAACCTATTAACCCCTAAACCGCACCTCCACCTTGCCAACACTACCTGAACCTATTAACCCCTAAACTGCTGTTCCCAAACATTGCCAACACGAACTAAATCACTAAATAAAGTATTAACCCCTAAACCGCCGTTCCCCATTATCGCCGACACTAACTAAACCTATTAACCCCTAAACCCCACCCCCACATCGCCAACACTATCTAAACTTATCAACCCCTAAACCGCCATTCCCAAACATCACCAACACTAACTAAATCACTAAATAAAGTATTAACCCCTAAACCGCCGTTCCCTGACATCGCCGACACTAAGTAAACCTATTAACCCCTAAACCACACCCCCACATCGCAACAACCTAAATGAAACTATATTTTCCTCTAACCGTAACCCTAACCCTAAACCTAACACCCCCTAACTTTAACATAATTAAAATAGAGCTAAATTAAAGTTACAATTATTAACTAACTACATATTTAAAACTAAATACAAGCTTACCTGTGAAATAGAAATGATTTATTTCACAGGTAAGTTTGTATTTATTTTAAATAGGTATTTTAAATAGGTAGACTAGTTAGTAAATAATTATGAACTATTAACTAACTACCTAGTTATTAAAATAAATACAAACTTACCTGTGAAATAAAAGTAAATACTAAAACCTAACATTACAAAAAAAAACCCTAACCCTAACATAAAAAAAAATACCATTACACAAATAAAAAAACACTAAAATTGCAACAAAAAAATGACATTACAAAAAATAACAAACGAAATTATCCAAAACAATAAAAATTATTCCTATTCTAATACACCATTAAAAAAAAAAAAAAACACCCCAAAATAAAATAACCCTAATCTTTAATAAACTACCAAGGGCCCTAAAAAGCAGCTCTATTGCTAAAAAAGAAAATTAAACACCGCCTAACAGTATACAAACCCACACCCCCCAAACCCACAAAATAAAAATAAAGTTTTTAAATCTAATCTACCCAATGCCCTGAAAATGGCATTTGTATGGGCATTGCCCTTAAAAGGGCATTCAGCTGCCCATTAAAAATAAAAAATAGCTATTCTAAAAAAAAAAAAAACTCCACAAAAAGAAAAAAAAAAAACATTACACAAAATAACAAACAAATTATTCAAAATAATAAAAAGTATTCCTATTCTAAATCGTTTAAAAAAAAAGCACCCCAAAATAAAAGAACCCTATTCTATAATAAACTACCAATAGCCCTTAAAAAGGCCTTTTGTAGGGCATTGTCCTAAAGAAATCAGCTCTTTTGCTACAAAATAAAAATAACCACCCCCTAACATTACAAAACCCCCCCAAACCCACAAAATAAAAAAACAAACTAAAAAAAGGTAGACTAGTTAATAAATAGTTATTAACTATTTACTAACTACCTAGTTAAAATAAATACAAACTTACCTGTGAAAAAAAAGTAAAACCTAAGCTGCCTTACACTAAAACCTAACATTACAAAAAAAACTAACATTATAAAAATAAAAAAACCTACATTACAAAAAATAAAAAACTCTAAAATAAAAAAAAATAAAAAAAAACCAACCCTGTCAGACTATCCGATGTGGAGGTCCTCTTCATGCGATCGTCCGCCACACACTGAGGATTCAAATGCAAGCTACCCCTTTTATACTTGGGTTTACTATTGCATTCCTATTGGCTGAAAATTTAAATCAGCCAAAAGGATTTAGAGCTGCTTTAATCCTATTGGCCGTTCAAATCAGCCAATAGGATTTAAGCAGCTCTTATTCCTATTGGCTGATTCAAATCAGCCAATAGGAATGAGAGTTGCTTAAATCCTATTGGACGTTGGATCGATGGACCTCCGCCTGGACCTCCGCCTCCACAGGGATGAAGAAGATGCAGGTCCCTCGATAGAACCGCCTGGATGAAGATGGAACTTCGCCTCCACGCATCGACCACTTCGCCTCTGCAGGGATGAAGAAGATGCTGGTCCCTCAATGAATAAAGATGGAGCCACCTGGATGAAGATGGAGCCGCTGACATGAAGATCGTTCAAGCCGGACTTCAGCAACTGTGAGTCCCTAAAGAGGGGTTAGTGTTAGTTTTTTTAATTTTTTTGGGGTGTTTTTTTTTTTAAGAATAGGGTTTGGGCTTGTCTTAAAAGAGTCTTAGGGTTCTTTTATTTTGGGGTGTTTTTTTTTTAAACGATCTAGAATAGAAATACTTTTTATTATTTTGAATAATTTGTTATTTTGTGTAATGTTTTTTTTTTTCTTTTTGGGGTGTTTTTTTTTTATTTTTAATGGGCAGTAAAAGAGCTGAATGCCTTTTTAAGGGCAATGCCCATACAAATGCCACTTTCAGGGCAATGGGTAGATTAGGTTTAACAACTTTATTTTTATTTTGAGGGTTTGGGGGGTGGGGGTTTGTATACTGTTTGTATACAATATGTGTTTAATTTCCATTTTTTAGCAAAAGAGCTGTTAACTATAGGGCAATGCCCTACTAAAGGCCCTTTTAAGGGCTCTTGCTAGTTTATTATAGATTAGGGGTATTAGAATAGGAATAATTTTTATTGTTTTGGATAATTTCATTTGTTATTTTTTGTAATAGATTTTATTTTATTTGTAATTTTAGTGTTTTTTATTTTTTAATGGTGTTTTTTTTATTTTTTTAATGTTAGTTTTTTTTTGTAATGTTAGGTTTTAGTGTTAAGCAGCTTAGGTTTTACTTTTATTTCACACGTAAGTTTGTATTTATTTTAATAACTAGGTAGTTAGTAAATAGTTTATAACTATTTACTAACTAGTCTACCTATTTTAAATAAATACAAACTTACCTGTGAAATTAAAATAAAACCTAAGCTAGCTACGTAGCTAGTTACTATTAGTTATATTCTACCTAGCTTAGGTTTGTTTTATTTCACAGGTAAGTTTGTATTTAGTTTTAAATATTATTTAGTTAATAATTGTAACTTTAATTTAGCTCTATTTTAATTATAATAAAGTTAGGGGGTGTTAGGTTAGGGTTAGGGTTACGGTTAGGTTTAGGGTTAGGGGTTAATATAGTTTTATTTAGGTTGTTGCGATGTGGGGGCCGGCAGTTTAGGGGTTAATAGGTTTAGTTTGTTTTGGGGATGTTTGGGAACGGCGGTTTAGGGGTTAATAGGTTTAGTTAGTGTTGGCGATGTTTGGGAATGGTGGTTTAGGGGTTAATAGGTTTAGTTAGAGTTGGCTTTCTGCGGTTTAGGGGTTAACAGGTTTAGGTAGTGTTGGCGATGTGGGGGGGGTGCGGTTTAGGGGTTAATAGGTTTAGGTAGTATCGGCGATGTCGGGGAACAGCGGTTTAGGGGTTTATAGGTTTAGGTAGTGTTGGCGATGTGGGGGGGTGTGCGGTTTAGGTGTTAATAGGTTTAGATAGTGTCGGCGATGTCGGGGAACAGCGGTTTAGGGGTTAATAGGTTTAGTTTGTGTCGGTGATGTTTGGGAACGGCGGTTTAGGGGTTAATATGTTTAGTTTGTTGTGGCAATGTTTCAAAATGGCGGTTTAGGGCTTAATAGGTTTAGTTAGTGTCGGCGATGTCGGGGAATGGCGGTTTAAGGGTTAATAGCTTTATTTAGTGATTTAGTTAGTCGGGTAAGTGCGGTTTAGGGGTTAATAGATTTAGTTAGTGTTGGCGATGGGGGGAGTGCGGTTTAGGAGTTAATAGGTTTAATTAGTGTCAGCGATGTCGGGGAACGGCGGTTTAGGGGTTCATAGCTTTATTTAATTATTTAGAGTTAGTGTCGGCAATGTGCGGTTTACATTAGGAACAATGAAAAATTCCGAATATGAAAAATGGATCAAAAAATTCAGAAACTAATTTATCCATTTTCGGAATTTTTCAGGATGTGCTGATTCAGAAATTCGGATGCATCCGAATCTCCGAATTTGGCAAAATTCGTCCAAAACGAAACGCACATGTCTACTTTTTATTCTGGCACTGGAACCACTAGCACTTAAACTCCACCAAAGTAAAAGCTTGTTTTTGGAGGCGATGAATATTGTCTAACTTTTAGCAAAGAAAGGCACATTCCTTCTGTAAAAGTGTTTTCCAGCTCATATTCTTCATGGTGATGTTTGGCAATTTTATTGAATAATTGATCAAGAAGAGATTGAACAATGGAGAATTCCAGATCCTAATACTGTTGATGCTGCACATTTTCTGTTGGTTATTCAAGGCTGTATAACAGACGTTTCTACACTGGGGCTATCCACCCCACTCTCCATACTCCAGCGGTGGACAAGATTTTCACCGCCAGATTCTCACCACTGAATGAAAGAATAAAGAGTCCAACAATTCCATTCGATACAAGCATACTACACAGACTTTATTGGGAGGGATTCTGATCCAAGCAAAGACAGATCTATTCTGGAACAGATTGACTGAGGAGTTTTCTACCATCACTTCCCCTTAAAGCTTCATACTTACCTTGTAAGATTGGGGTTAGTTCTGGTAAAACGAAATTTCTATTATTATAAGGTTTCTACAATAGGATTATTTCCAGAAACGGACTATAATATTTGTCTGACAACAGCAGTTAAAAATATTACTGACTTTGTTATAGAGACATTACTTATCTGTGCGCCATCTGTTTATTATTGATTTTCTCTTTAATTTTTACATATATATATATCGCAGATTGACATTTCGCCAAAATTGATTTCCCCAGAGAGTAGAGTTGGCAATAATGGACAAAAAAAATCTATAATGCGATTTGCTGGCAGTGGTGGTCTGGTAATGGAAAAGTACCCTAAATTATTTCTTATTAGAAGGATACAGGTAGTATACATTGGCTACTAGTTCATATATATTAGTATATTAGCTCCTCGATCACCTCCGCTTCATGCCGCCTTCGCTCTGGATGAAGATAGATGTCCCCGCGCTGGATGAAGACCTTCGCCGCTGGACTTCAGGAAGTCCAGACCCCTCAGGGAGGAGGGGTCTGGGGCCAATGGAGGAGAGCAGGCCAGAGACTCTGAGAAAAACCAAAATGGTGTTGAGTCCCTTACCTCCTCTTATTGATCCTGCTTGCTCCACCTACTGGGGGTACGTGACTTAGTTTCCCTATAAATTCACAGCACGCCCCCAGTCAGTGCTTTTTTATTTTCCTTGCCTCCTGGTTCTGGAGTTCTTACCTTGTATTTTGTCTGTGCTAACCCTAATTCCTTTATACAGATTTCCTGGTTCATGACTTCGGATTGTCCTTTTTCTTTGCCTGCTTGCTGCCTGCCCTGACTTCGGATTGTTTTTGACTACGTCTCTGTCTTTGCCCTTTTATTATTATTAAAGGCCTATTATTAAAGGCCTCTGTGCCACCACTGACCTTTTAGGATCCTGTATCCACTCCCTGGATTTCCTGAGGGTTGTGATTGTAAGGAAGTGCTGTTCCGCTGCAACTGGGTTCCAATACAATACAACAACCCTTGGTGGGTTGTTACAAGTTGATTCCCCTTTTAAGGGCAATGCCCATACAAATGCCCCTTTAGGGACAAAGGGTAGCTTAGATTTTTTTTAGACTTAGGTTTTTTATTTTGAGGGGTTGGTTGGGTTGCGGGGAGGGTTAGTGTTAGGGTGTAACTGGTATTTTTTTATGTAAAAGAGTTGTTTAACTTAGGGCAGTGCCCTACAAAAGGCCCTTTTAAGGGCTATTGGCAGTTTAGTGTTGTTTTTTTTTTAGATTAGGACTTTTTTATTTTAATGGGCAGTGTTAGGTTTTTTATTTTGGGGGGTTTGGTGGGTGGGGTTGTTTTACTGTTAGGGGGACTTAGTATTTTTTAATGTAAAAGAGCTGTTTAATAGTGATGTCCCGAACTGTTCGCCCGCGAACGGTTCACAGCGAACATAGCTTGTTCGCGTTCGCGTTTGTGGGCGAACACACATGGCGATGTTCGATCTGCCCCTATGTGTCATCATTGAGGAAACTTTGACCCTGTATGTCACAGCCGTCCGAAACATTAGAGCCAATCAACATCAGACACTCCCTCACAGACCCTCCCAGCTACTCGGAATCCGCCATTTTAGACTCATAACGACCTTGCTTTCTTAATGAGAGGACGTGTTGTGTTTTTGCTCCTGACATTAATAGGAAAAACATAGCTAGGCTAGTGTATTTAGTGCCCACTACAGTCCAGAAGGACTCCACTCATCTCTGCTGCAAGCACAGCACCCCAAAAAGCCCTTTTTAGGGCTATATTTCGTGCCGTTTTTTTTTTTTCGTATTTTTTTTATTAGCATTTGCCTGGCTTTCAGGCTGTGTGTTTAAGGCTCACAGCATATGCTGTGATTACTGCCACCACTGATATCTCCCTAACAACATTAGTTTAAATTTAACTAACCAAAAATTTTAATTATTTTGCTAGTGTATTTTTTTTTCATTTTCTATCAGGCCTGTGTCACACAGCATATACCCTGGTTCATTGTTCTGTGCCAGCCACCAGTGTTAATATCCGTTTATAACATTATTTTAAATTTTTTTTTTTTTATTTAAATCATTTTTCTAGTGTAATCTAATTACATTTACTATCAGGCCTGTGTCTGTCAGGCTCACTCAGCATTAATATACCTCATTTTTTTTCAGTCTTTTGGTTAATTGGTCTGTGCCAGGCAGCCACCCAGCACTCATATCTTCTTTACCTTAATTTAAATATTAAAAAAAAAAAAGTTTAAATTTGTTTGATAGTGTAATCTAATATAATTTTCTATCAGGCCTGTGTGTTTTGCTGATATACAGAGCCTACTGTGTTTACTTGCTGCCCTCCCTAGTCTATGAGCCACGACTCATATGTATGTGCTTAACCTTTTTCTTTAAATTCCCAAAAAAAGTCTTTAAATCATTATGCTAGTGTAATCTAATTTTATTTTCTATCAGGCCTGTGTCTAACTGTCTATCTGACTTACACAGCATACTGTTGTTAATTGCTGCCCTACGTAGCAGCCAGCCAGTGCGACCACTCATATGTGCATTGCACTTCTTAACATAATTTTAATATTAAAATCTAAAATTTTAAAATATTTTGCTAGTGTAATCTAACTTAATTTTCTATCAGGCCTGTGTTTTTGCACTTCCACAGCATACTGTGTTAAATTGCTGCCCTACCTACCATCCACGACTCATATCTGCCAGCCTGTGTGTCAGGCCCAACTAGCCAATTAGTGGCACCAATCATAATTCTTGTAACAGTATATAAAAAAATAAAAATCATAATTTTTTGGACTGCAAATATTCAGTCTCCTAGTGCCATTGAATTGCATTTACCTCCTGCCTGCCAGCCTTTTGTGCCAGGCCATCTAGCCAACTATTTACACCAATAATAATTGTTGTCACAGACAGTATAGTTACTAATTAAAATTAAAAAAAATGTGATTGTTGATCTTAATCCTCAGTTTGCTCATGCCATTGAATTGCACTTTTCTACTGCCTTCCAAGCCTGTGTGCCAGGCCTACTTTCAAAATTTTTCACCAATCATATTTGTTGTCACAGTATTCTTAATAATAAAACATTAAAATTTTTGGTAATAGTTGTTCTGAATCCTCAGTTTGCTCGTGCCATTGAATTTCACTTTCCTCCTGCCTTGCAGCCTGCTGTGTGCCAAGCCCACCTAGCCAATTATTGCCAGCAATCATATTTCTTTTAACAGTATTGCAAAATTTGTCAATCATCACTGTTTTGACTGTCAGTATTCAGTCTCCTAGTGTCCTTGAATTGCATTTACCTCCTGCCTGCCAGCCTTTTGTGCCAGGCCGTCTTGCCAACTATTTACACCAATCATAATTGTTGTCACAGTATAGTTACTAATTAAAATTAAAAAAAATTTGATTGTTGATCTTAATCCTCAGTTTGCTCGTGCCATTGAATTGCACTTTTCTACTGCCTTCCAAGCCTGTGTGCCAGGCCTACTTTCAAAATATTTACACCAATCATATTTGTTGTCACAGTATTCTTAATAATTAAAAATTAAAATTTTTGGTAATAGTTGTTCTGAATCCTCAGTTTGCTCGTGCCATTGAATTGCACTTTCCTCCTGCCTTGCAGCCTGCTGTGTGCCAAGCCCACCTAGCCAATTATTGCCAGCAATCATATTTCTTTTAACAGTATCGCAAAAATTGTCAATCATCACTGTTTGGACTGTCAGTATTCAGTCTCCTAGTGTCCTTGAATTGCATTTACCTCCTGCCTGCCAGCCTCTTGTGCCAGGCCGTCTTGCCAACTATTTACACCAATCATAATTGTTGTCACAGTATAGTTACTAATTAAAATTAAAAAATTCTTGATTGTTGATCTTAATCCTCAGTTTGCTCGTGCCATTGAATTGCACTTTTCTACTGCCTTCCAAGCCTGTGTGCCAGGCATACTTTCAAAATTTTTACACCAATCATATTTGTTGTCACAGTATTCTTAATAATTAAAAATTTAAATTTTTGGTAATATTTGTTCTGAATCCTCAGTTTGCTCGTGCCATTGAATTGCACTTTCCTCCTGCCTTGCAGCCTGCTGTGTGCCAAGCCCACCTAGCCAATTATTGCCAGCAATCATATTTCTTTTAACAGTATCGCAAAAATTGTCAATCATCACTGTTTTGACTGTCAGTATTCAGTCTCCTAGTGTCCTTGAATTGCATTTACCTCCTGCCTGCCAGCCTTTTGTGCCAGGCCGTCTTGCCAACTATTTACACCAATCATAATTGTTGTCACAGTATAGTTACTAATTAAAATTAAAAAATTCTTGATTGTTGATCTTAATCCTCAGTTTGCTCGTGCCATTGAATTGCACTTTTCTACTGCCTTCCAAGCCTGTGTGCCAGGCCTACTTTCAAAATATTTACACCAATCATATTTGTTGTCACAGTATTCTTAATAATTAAAAATTAAAATTTTTGGTAATATTTGTTCTGAATCCTCAGTTTGCTCGTGCCATTGAATTGCACTTTCCTCCTGCCTTGCAGCCTGCTGTGTGCCAGGCCCACCTAGCCAATTATTGCCAGCAATCATATTTCTTTTAACAGTATTGCAAAAATTGTCAATCATCACTGTTTTGACTGTCAGTATTCAGTCTCCTAGTGTCATTCAATTGCATTTACCTCCTGCCTGCCAGCCTTTTGTGCCAGGCCGTCTTGCCAACTATTCACACCAATCATAATTGTTGTCACAGTATAGTTACTAATTAAAATTAAAACATTCTTGATTGTTGATCTTAATCCTCAGTTTGCTCGTGCCATTGAATTGCACTTTTCTACTGCCTTCCAAGCCTGTGTGCCAGGCATACTTTCAAAATTTTTACACCAATCATATTTGTTGTCACAGTATTCTTAATAATTAAAAATTTAAATTTTTGGTAATATTTGTTCTGAATCCTCAGTTTGCTCGTGCCATTGAATTGCACTTTCCTCCTGCCTTGCAGCCTGCTGTGTGCCAAGCCCACCTAGCCAATTATTGCCAGCAATCATATTTCTTTTAACAGTATCGCAAAAATTGTCAATCATCACTGTTTTGACTGTCAGTATTCAGTCTCCTAGTGTCCTTGAATTGCATTTACCTCCTGCCTGCCAGCCTTTTGTGCCAGGCCGTCTTGCCAACTATTTACACCAATCATAATTGTTGTCACAGTATAGTTACTAATTAAAATTAAAAAATTCTTGATTGTTGATCTTAATCCTCAGTTTGCTCGTGCCATTGAATTGCACTTTTCTACTGCCTTCCAAGCCTGTGTGCCAGGCCTACTTTCAAAATATTTACACCAATCATATTTGTTGTCACAGTATTCTTAATAATTAAAAATTAAAATTTTTGGTAATATTTGTTCTGAATCCTCAGTTTGCTCGTGCCATTGAATTGCACTTTCCTCCTGCCTTGCAGCCTGCTGTGTGCCAGGCCCACCTAGCCAATTATTGCCAGCAATCATATTTCTTTTAACAGTATTGCAAAAATTGTCAATCATCACTGTTTTGACTGTCAGTATTCAGTCTCCTAGTGTCATTCAATTGCATTTACCTCCTGCCTGCCAGCCTTTTGTGCCAGGCCGTCTTGCCAACTATTCACACCAATCATAATTGTTGTCACAGTATAGTTACTAATTAAAATTAAAAGTTTTTTGATTGTTGATCTTAATCCTCAGTTTGCTCGTGCCATTGAATTGCACTTTTCTCCTGCCTGCCAGCCTGTGTGCCAGGCCCAACTATCCAATTAGTGCCAGCAATCATATTTCTTTTAACAGTATTGCAAAATTTGTCAATCATCACTGTTTTGACTGTCAATCTGCAGTCTACTAGTGCCCTTGAATTGCATTTTCCTCCTGCCTGCCTGCCTGTGTGCCAGTCCCAACTAGCCAATTAGTGCCACCAATCATATTTATTGTAACAGTATTGGAATTTTTGTTAATCATAACTGTTTTGACTGTGATTCTTCAGTCTCCTAGTGCCATTGAATTGCAGTTTCCTTTCTCCCAGCGTGTGTGCCAGACAGGCCCATTTGCCAACTAGTGCCAAACAATCATATTTGTTGTCACAGTACTTTTAATATTTTAAAAAATTAACAATTTGTGATTTTTAAAACATCTGTCTTTTTTGTTGTTGTCAGTCTCACAGCATATACTGTGCCCACTTTCACAGTGCCACCACTCAATTGGTGTAATAGTATTGTTAGTGTCCATTTTAAAAAAAATGACAGGCAGAGGCAGGCCACCCCGCAGGTTCCGTGGTCGTGGTCGTGGTGCTGTGATTCCTTTAGACCCTACAAATATGCACATTGTTCAGATGCCGGGTGCCAGGGGGGACGCAAAAAGTTCTGAGGAGGAATTAGTTGAATGGCTAACACAGGACACCCAATCTTCTTCAGCTTCCGCTGCTAGTCCTCCTAACCTTGACGCACCATCTACGTCCAGCTGTGCTTTGAGCAGGTCTCAAGTGACCAGTGCCACTCCCCCGCCTATCGCCACCACCAACACTAGCACCACAGCCGCTTCACTTGATCTGTCACAGGAGTTATTGACACATCATTTGGAAGAAATGAGTGATGCGCAACCATCATTGACAGAGGATGTAGATAACAGTGATATGTCTCAGTCAAGCAGCATTACTGACATGGAGGTACGGTGTGATGATGATGATGTTGTACCCGCTGCTGCTTCCTTTCTTGATGTGTCAGATACAAGTGAAGCGGTTGATGATGATGTGTCGGTGGATGTCACGTGGGTGCCTGCTAGAAGAGAAGAAGAAGAGGGGGAAAGTTCAGATGGGGAGACAGACAGGAGGAGGAGACGATTTGGAAGCATGGGGAGGTCGTCTCAAGGAGCTAGTGGCACAGTCAGACAGCATGCATCGGCACCAGGGGTCAGCCAGACAGCACGCTGATGCCCATCAACGCATGCTGTTGCCACCACCAGAATGCCGTCATCGCAGAGCTCAGCAGTGTGGCATTTTTTTTGTGTGTCTGCCTCTGACAACAGCGATGCCATTTGCAACCTGTGCCAAAAGAAACTGAGTCGTGGGAAGTCCAACAGCCACCTAGGTACAACTGCTTTGCGAAGGCACATGGTCTCCCATAACAAAGGCAGATGGGAAGAACACATGAGTAGAAGCAGCACACAAAGTGAAAGCCGCCCTCCTCTTCCTGCTCCAGCATCTTCAGCCACGTCAACCAGTGCTGTCCTCCTTGCCCCCTCTCAACCATCCTCCACTGAGTCTCTCTTACGTAGCAGTTCCATGTCATCTGCCCACAGTCAGGTGTCTGTCAAGGACATGTTTGAGCGTAAGAAGCCAATTTCTCAAAGTCAACCCCTTGCCCGGCGTCTGACAGCTGACTTGTCTGAACTCTTAGCCCGCCAGCTTTTACCATACAAGTTGGTGGACTCTGATGCTTTCAAAAAATTTGTATCTATTGGGACACCGCAGTGGAAGGTACCTGGCAGAAATTTATTTTCACAAAAGGCAATCCCAAACCTGTACTCTGTTGTGAGAAAGGAAGTTATGGCATGTCTGGCACACACCGTTGGGGCAAGGGTCCATATGACCCCGGATAGCTGGTCTGCAAAGCATGGTCAGGGCAGGTATATCACCTACACTGCGCATTGGGTAAACCTGCTGACTTCTGACTAGCATGGAATGCGTGGCTCTGCAGAAGAGTTGGTGACACCGCCACGACTTGCAGGCAGGCCTGCCTGCTACCTCCTCTACTCCTCCTACTCCATCCTCTTCCATAACCTCTTCCTCAGCTGAGTCCTCTTCAACTTCTGCGTCTTACTCCACATCTATGGCACCCCCCCAGCTCCCCAGGTACTATGCTACATCCCGGGTACGGCAGTGTCACGCCGTCTTGGGGTTGACTTGCCTGAAAGCGGAGAGTCACACCGCACCAGCACTCCTGACCGCCCTGAACGCACAGGTGGATCAGTGGCTGACTCCGCACCAACTGGAGATTGGCAAGGTTGTTTCTGACAATGGAAGTAATTTGGTGGCGGCATTGAAATTGGGCAAGTTGACACATGTGCCGTGCATGGCACATGTGTGTAATCTAATTGTACAACGATTTGTCCATAAGTACCCAGGCTTACAGGACGTCCTGAAGCAGGCCAGGAAGGTGTGTGGCCATTTCAGGCATTCCTACACGGCCATGGCGCACTTGTCCGATATCCAGCGTCTAAACAACCTGCCAGTGAGGCGCTTGATTTGCGACAGCCCGACACGGTGGAATTCAACACTCCTAATGTTTGACCGCCTGCTACAACAAGAAAAAGCTGTTAATGAGTATTTGTATGACCAGGGTGCTAGGCCAGCCTCTGGGGAGCTGGGGATATTTTTTCCAAATTACTGGACGCTCATGCGCAATGCCTGTAGGCTCATGCGTCCTTTTGAGGAGGTGACAAACCTTGTCAGTCGCACCGAAGGCACCATCAGCGACATCATACCATTTGTTTTCTTCCTGGAGCGTGCCCTGCGAAGAGTGCTGGATCAGGCAGTAGATGAGCGTGAAGAGGAAGAGGAAGAGTTGTGGTGTCCATCACCCCCACAAACAGCCTTATCAGCATCGCTTGCTGGACCTGCGGCAACGCAGGAAGAGGATTGTGAGGAAGAGGAGTCAGAGGAGGAATGTGGCTTTGAGGAGGAGGAGGAAGACCGAGCACAACAGGCATCCCAGGGTGCTCGTTGTTGTCACCTCTCTGGTACCCGTGGTGTTGTACGTGGCTGGGGGGAAGAAGATACCCTCAGTGAGATCAGTGAGGAGGAGGAACAGGACATGATTAGCTCGGCATCAAACCTTGTTCAAATGGGTTCTTTCATGCTGTCGTGCCTGTTGAGGGACCCTCGTATAAAAAAGCTGAAGGAGAATGACCTGTACTGGGTGTCCACGCTCCTCGACCCCCGGTATAAGCATAAAGTGCCTGAAATGTTACCAAATTCCTGCAAGTCGGAAAGGATGGAGCATTTTAAAAATAAATTAAAAACTATGCTTTACACAGCGTATAAGGGTGATGTCACAGCACCACGGGAATGTAACAGGGGAAGAGATGAAATTAATCCTCCTCCTCCCACAACCACGGCGGCAAGGACAGGACGCTTTCCTGATGTCTTGTTGATGGAGGACATGCGTACCTTTTTAACTCCCATGCACCATCAGAGCCTTTCGGGATCCAGCCTTAGAGAAAGACTCAACCGACAGGTAGCAGACTACCTAGCTTTAACTGCGGAACTCGACACTCTCAGGAGAGATGGACCCCTTGACTACTGGGTGTGCAGGCTGGACTTGTGGCCTGAGTTATCCCAATTTGCAATGGAACTTCTGGCCTGCCCCGCTTCAAGTGTCCTGTCCGAAAGGACTTTCAGTGCAGCAGGAGGTTTTGTCACTGAGAAGAGAAGTCGCCTAGGTCAAAAAAGCCTTGACTATCTCACTTTTATAAAAATGAATGAGGGCTGGATCCCGAAGGGACTGACATTGGGCGATACATTTGAATAAAAAAGGCCTGATGATGAGATGAGCTGGCTTGGGCTACAACTGGTACACAGGCTGTCCTTTTTTTTTGTTATAAAGCCGGAGGACTTGCTTGACTTATCTGCCAACAACTAGTGTTCAAGCCACAAGCTTTTAGGGCACTTTATAAATGTTTTACAAACATCAATTTTTCTGGCCGCTGCTACAGCAGTTGCTACAACAATACCCAAATTTTTCAGTCATTTGTACATTCCTAATTTTTCTGGCCTCTGCTGCTGCTCTGTGGGTACAAAACTCAAATAAAAAAAATAAGGCACATAACAGTGATTAAACTGTTACGAATAGTACAACTTAGCACACCACTCATATCTGGTGGACCATTAAATTGAACGCAAAATGCCACAAATTTGAAGGAGGAGGACCGACCAAGCAACTTTATCCGTCTCTTGGTTGCTCTAAATTATCTCCGTGTTCCATCTATGCCATGCCTGTACTCTATTGTGCAAAAGGGTGGCATATGTGGTGTTTCATGCTGTTGTGCCTGTTGCGGGTCGTGGCCCATGGTATAAAAAGGCTGAAGGAGAACGACCTGTAATGGGTGCCCCAGCAAATTTTTAGAAAAATGTTCCCGGTTCCTCTCAATTATCTCCGGGTTTCTAAAATGGATGCCATACCTGTACTCGCTTGTGCAAAAGGATGGCATATGTGGTGGTGTTTCCTGCAGTTGTTTCTGTTGAGGGTGCTGGACCCTCTTATAAAAAGGCTGAAGGAGAACGACCTGGAGTGGGTGTCCAAGCATGGTTTTTGGGGCAATTTCACTTTTCCAAACAATTATCTGTGGGTTTCTAAAATCAATGCCGTACCAGTACTCTATTGTTCAAAAGGATGCCATATGTTCTCTTTCCTGCTGGTATTTTGTTTTCTTATAAAAAGGCCTAAGGAGAAAGAGGTGTACTGGGTGTCCATCGAATCATTTGTTTGATTCAAATTCCCGGTTGCAACAAATTATCTCCAGGTTTCTAAAATCAATGCCATTCCTGTAATCTAATTTTCAAAAGGATGCCATATGTCCTCTTTCCTGCTGCTGGTTTTATTGAGGGTCCTGGAGCCTCTGCTAAAAAGGCCTAAGGATAAATAAGTGTACTGGGTGTCTAATCAATGTTCTTTTAGATTTCCCGGTTGCAACTAATTATCTCAGTGTTTCTAAAATCAATGCCTTTCCTGTAATCTATTATTCAAAAGTATGCCATATGTGCTCTTTCATGCTGTTGTTTCTGTTGAGGCTCTGGGACCCTCTTATAAAAAGGCCTAAGGATAAATAAGTGTACTGGGTGTCTAATCTATGTTTTTTTAGATTTCACGGTTGCAACAAATTATCCCCGGGTTTCTAAAATCAATGCCTTTCCTGTAATCTATTATTCAAAAGGATGCCATATGTCCTCTTTCATGCTGTTGTTTCTGTTGAGGCTCCGGGAGCCTCTTATAAAAAGGCCTAAGGATAAAGAAGTGTACTGGGTGTCCAATCAATGTTTTTTTCTATTTCCCGGTTCATATAAATGATCTCTGGGATTCTAAAATCAATGCCTTAACTGTAATCAATTGTTCATAAGGATGCCATATGTCCTCTTTCATGCTGTTGTTTCTGTTGAGGGTCCTGGAGCCTCTGCGAAAAAGGCCTAAGGATAAATATGTGTACTGGGTGTCTAATCAATGTTTTTTTAGATTTCACGGTTGAAACAAATTATCCCCGGGTTTCTAAAATCAATGCCTTTCCTGTAATCTATTTTTCAAAAGGATGCCATATGTCCTCTTTCCTGCTGCTGGTTATGTTGAGGATCCTGGAGCCTCTGCTAAAAAGGCCTAAGGATAAATATGTGTACTGGGTGTCTAATCAAGGTTTTTTTAGATTTCCCGGTTGAAACAAATTATCCCCGGGTTTCTAAAATCAATGCCTTTCCAGAAATCTATTTTTCAAAAGGATGCCATATGTCATCTTTCCTGCTGCTGGTTTTGTTGAGGGTCCTGGAGCCTCTGCTAATAAGGCCTAAGGATAAATAAGTGTACTGGGTGTCTAATCAAGGTTTTTTTCCATTTCCCGGTTGCAACAAATTATCTCTCGGTTTCTAAAATCAATGACTTTCCTGTAATCTATTATTCCAAAGGATGCCATATGTCCTCTTTCCTGCTGCTGTTTTTGTTGAGGGTCCTGGAGCCTCTGCTAAAAAGGCCTAAGGATAAATATGTGTACTGGGTGTCTAATCAATGTTTTTTTTAGATTTCCCGGTTGCAACAAATTATCTCTGGGTTTCTCAAATCAATGCCTTAAATGTAATCTATTGTTCAAAAGGATGCCATATGTCCTCTTTCCTTTTTTTTTTTTCTCTGTATTTTTGTTTATTTTAGAAAATTTAATGCACTTATAGGTTCACTAAGATTATGACTTTGCACACTGCCATTTTCCATGCAGCATTTTGACATGTCATGTGATATGACTAGAAGAATGGTATGTTTTGAATCTGCTGAGCATAATAAAAAAAAAAATTAATTTAACTTGAGTTACTAACTGAAGCATGACTTCAGGAGTCAGGTGTGGTCCTAGGTAGTGGTTGTTAGCAGATTCTTTTCAATGCAAATTGCAATTGCCACAGCGTGCATAAAATGTGCATCACCAGTCTCCAAATCTTACCTTTTTAATGCCAATTGATATTGCAACAGCTGGAACAACAGTAAATAACATGTGCGTCACCACAGTCTCCAAAGCTGTTGTCAGATGTATACAAAAACACTGATAAAGTATTCCTTTCGGGGCGCAAAGAGATGGCTACCGGAACACTCCAGGAACTTCCCAAGAGTCGCTGTCTTGTGTTTCTGGTGATGTTGGAGACATCTGGGTAGTGTACATGGAGGCCCAAAATCCTCTCCATCTCTGTGCACCACAGGACAGGACGTCCTTGTCATCCATAAGCACAGGAAATTGCTGGCATTTTCCTTGCTTCAAGAAGTTCAGCTTTTGTGGTGATAGTACAGAATTTAATAAACTTTGGTTTCCTACCATACTCAAGACAATCTTGTAGTTCAAGCTTCGGACTTGCTGTGGGAAACAGTGGCCTGTCCATACCAGGAAGATGATTTAGACAGAAGTAACAAGCTCTGCTTGCAGGTGACACATGTTTATCGTCAATCATCAAAGGGGTTGCGTGCAGAATATGGCAGATGGCCCCTTATTCACATGTTTGTCCAGGGCCACTACATTAGCAAACAGCCAGAAGAAAGGTCGGTTCTCACCAGCCTTAAGTTGCGCTTCATTTACCAAATGCTGATATTCAAAAAATAGACAAACAGTGCCTTAAAAAAGACATTTGTGATCTGGATTCACCAGAGCAAGGTCATTGCAAGTACTTCCCAAGATAACAAAATTAAAATGCCACAACTCTGCAATCTTCCCCTTCACATTATTATTGTCACACTCCCTAGTACTCCTATGCCCAGCTCCCTGCTCTTGTTTTTGTTGAGGGTCCTGGAACCTCTGCTAAAAAGGCCTATGGATAAAGAAGTGTACTGGGTGTCTATTCAATGTTTTTTTAGATTTCCCGGTTGCAACTAATTATCTCTGTGTTTCTAAAATCAATGCCTTTCCTGTAATCTATTATTCAAAAGGATGCCATATGTCCTCTTTCATGCTGTTGTTTCGGTTGAGGCTCCGGGACCCTCTTATAAAAAGGCCTAAGGATAAATAAGTGTACTGGGTGTCTAATCAATGTTTTTTTCTATTTCCCGGTTGCAACTAATTATCTCTGGGTTTCTAAAGTCAATGCCTTTCCTGTAATCTATTATTCAAAAGGATGCCATATGTCCTCTTTCATGATGTTTTTTCTGTTGAGGCTCCGGGACCCTCTTATAAAAAGGCCTAAGGATAAATAAGTGTACTGGGTGTCTAATCAATGTTTTTTTCTATTTCCCGGTTGCAACTAATTATCTCTGGGTTTCTAAAATCAATGCCTTTCCTGTAATCTATTATTCAAAAGGATGCCATATGTCCTCTTTCATGCTGTTGTTTCTGTTGAGGCTCCGGGAGCCTCTTATAAAAAGGCCTAAGGATAAAGAAGTGTACTGGGTGTCCAATCAATGTTTTTTTCTATTTCCCGGTTCATATAAATGATCTCTGGGATTCTAAAATCAATGCCTTAACTGTAATCAATTGTTCACAAGGATGCCATATGTCCTCTTTCATGCTGTTGTTTCTGTTGAGGCTCCGGGAGCCTCTTATAAAAAGGCCTAAGGATAAAGAAGTGTACTGGGTGTCCAATCAATGTTTTTTTCTATTTCCCGGTTCATATAAATGATCTCTGGGATTCTAAAATCAATGCCTTAACTGTAATCAATTGTTCACAAGGATGCCATATGTCCTCTTTCATGCTGTTGTTTCTGTTGAGGCTCCGGGAGCCTCTTATAAAAAGGCCTAAGGATAAAGAAGTGTACTGGGTGTCCAGTCAATGTTTTTTTCTATTTCCCGGGTCATATAAATGATCTCTGGGATTCTAAAATCAATGCCTTAACTGTAATCAATTGCTCACAATGATGCCATATGTCCTCTTTCATGCTGTTGTTTCTGTTGAGGCTCCGGGACCCTCTTATAAAAAGGCCTAAGGATAAAGAAGTGTGCTGGGTGTCCAATCAATGTTTTTTTTTATTTCACAGTTGCAAAAAAATTATCTATGGCTCTCTAAAATCTATGCCTTATCATCTATTGTTCAAAAGGATGCCATATGTCCTCTTTCCTGCTGTTGTTTTTGTTGGGGGTCCGGAACCCTATTCTAAAAAGGCCGAAGGAGAACGACCTGTACTGTACTGGGTGTCCAATCATGTTTTTGTTTTCAATTTCACGGTTCATAATAAATATCGCCGTGTAACTAAAATCAATGCCATACTTGTACTCTGTTGTTCAAAAGGATGGCATATGTGGTGTTTCATTCTGTTGTGGTTGTTGAGGGTCGTGGCCGTGGGACAGCATATAAAACGGCTGAAGGAGAACAACCTGTACAGCCTTGCTCCTCTTTTTAGGCAGGCCAGCTCTTTGCATACATGCCCACAGACTCTGTAACGCATGCCTCTTTTAGGGAGAGGTGCAGCCATAATGCAGGGTCAGAACCTCTGCCTGCAACTGTTATACTCGATTTTGCTAAAGGAAGTAACCTTACCATGGTTCCCTGCACGCACGTATTGTTGTTATATTTTGGTGAGGGTAATCATGATGGCCATGTAGACCACCACCGAGAGTCCTGGAAGTAACAGGGATGAGATGAAAGTGCTAAGAATAGTACAACTTGAACAACAGAGTTAGCGATGGGTGTTAGTGCAAGACCGCTTGGCTTTTTTTTGGCTTTGGGTGCGGCTAATCATGCAGGCCATATAGAGCTGCCACCATTCGGTGTTGTATCAGGTATTAAACTAATAAGAACAGTACTACCAAAATACAGCCAATGAAGGGCCTTATGAAGACTGAGCCAAGGTTGGATTGTAGTATTTGGTTAGGCTAATCATGATGGCCATGTAGACCACCACCGAGAGTCCTGGAAGTAACAGGGATGAGATGAAAGTGCTAAGAATAGTACTACTTGAAACAACCGAGTTAGCCATGGGTGTTAATCCAAGACCGCTTGGCTTTATTTTTGTTTTGGGTGCGGCTAATCATGCAGGCCATATAGAGCTGCCACCATTCGGTGTTGTATCAGCTATTTAACTAATAAGAACAGAACTACAAAAATACAACCAATGAAGGGCCTTATGAAGACTGAGCCAAGGTTGGATTGTAGTATTTGGTTAGGCTAATCATGATGACCATGTAGACCACCACCGAGAGTCCTGGAAGTAACAGGGATGAGATGAAAGTGCTAAGAATAGTACTACTTGAAACAACAAAGTTAGCCATGGGTGTTAATCCAAGACCGCTTGGCTTTATTTTTGTTTTGGGTGCGGCTAATCATGCAGGCCATATAGAGCTGCCACCATTCGGTGTTGTATCAGCTATAAAAATAATAAGAACTGTACTATCAAAATACAGCCAATGAAGGGCCTATGAAGACTGAGCAAAGGTTGGATTGTAGTATTATGTTCGGCTAATCATGATGGCCATGTAGACCACCCTTAACAGGGATGAAAGTGCTAAGAATAGTACTAATTGAAACAACCGAGTTAGCCATGGGTGTTAGTCTAAGACCACTCGGCTTTTTTTTGGGTTTGGGTGCAGCTAATCATGAAGGCCAGATAGACCTGCCACCATTTGCAGTTGTAACAGGTATTAAACTGCAAAGAACAGTACTACTTAACACAACCTACTTACCATGGGTCCCAGAGCATATGTTTGGTTATTATATTTTGTAAGGGTAATCATGCAGGCCATATAGACCTCCACCGATAGGGTGAGTATGAGTAACAGCTATTAAAATGCTAAGGACATTACTAATTAACACAACATAGTTACCATGGGTCGCAGACCAAGAGCAGATGTCTTATTATTATATTTTGTATGGGTAATCATCCAGGCCGTATAGACCTCACCAAATAGGGGGAGTTACAGAGATTAAAGTGCTAAGAATGGTAGTACTTAAAACACAACCTAGTTAAAATGGGTACCAGACCGCATGTCTTATTATTATATTTTTTCAGGGTAATCAGGCAGGCCATATAGACCACCCCCGATAGGGGGGGGTAACAGGGATTAAAGTGCTAAGAAAAGTACTAATTAACCCAAGCTAGTTATCATGGGTCCAACACCGTGTGTCTTGATGTTATACTTTGTCAGGGTAATCATGCAGGCCATATAGACGTCCCTTGATAGGGGGAGTAACAGGGATTACAGTTATAAGAATAGTACTACTTAAACACAACCTAATTACCATGGGTCCAAGACCAGATGTTTTATTATTATACTTTGTCAGGCTAATCATGCAGGCCATATAGAGCTCCAACAAAAGGGGGGTAAGAGGGATTCAAGTGATAAGAAAAGTTTTACTTAACACAACAAAATTACCATGGGTCCCAGACCGCGCGTCTTGTTGTTATACTTTGTCAGGGTAATCATAACCGCCATATAGACCTCCACCAATAGGGGGAGTTACAGGGCTGAAAGTGCGAAGAATAGTACTACTTAATTAACACAACCTAGTTGGGTCCAAGAACGCATGTTTAATTATTAGACTTTATCAGGGTAATTATATATCTAACAAATCTATCTATTTCTCTTCTATCGATTCTATCTAACTATCAATCTATGTATATCTATCTATCAATCTATCTTCTGTCCGGCATTTATTTATATATCAAATCGATCGAACTATCAAACGTATCGATCAAATGTAGATTGCATCTATTGATCGATGTAATTCGTATCTATAAAATGTATATTACATATTTTGGTTGATGTCATTCGTATCTATAAAATGTATATTGCATCTTTGATTCGATAACATTCGTATCTATCAAATTTATATTGCATCTATTGATCGATGTAATTCGTATCGATCGAATATATATTGCATCTATTGAGCTATGTACAGTGTATCGATCATATGTATATTGCATCGATTGAGCTATGTTATCTATGTATCTATCTATCAAATCTATCTATCTCATGGTTGTGCAAGTGGACTGTTTGCGGTTGATTGCGGTGCGTAACACTTGGAGTTTGCTCTGTCACTGTGATGCGGCCATAACCCTTACACTACCTGATAGATACAACATCATAACTGATGTTTTAAAGCACGTTATTGCAAACATTTTGGGAATGTTAGTTGATTTAGGCCCATTATGGGTTAAAAGCAGACTCTGCATAAACTATGTAATTTTCAATGGGAGTTTTGCCAGGGTTCCCCTCCAGCATAGAATACTTAGGAACACCAGCGAGTCAAACTAAGCGCTTGATTTAAAAAGTCAAAGCTTTATTTCAAAATATAAAACATGCTTAAAATCCAGAGATTTCAATCACAGCTCAACCCTTAAGCTGTCTCCCCCTCCAGCATGCCACAGTCCAGGTGTTAGTACCCTTGAAACAACTTTTCCATCACTATTGTGGCCAGAAAGAGTCCTTGTAGGTTTTAAAGTTCGCCTGCCTATTGAATTCAATGGCGGTTCGCGACATCACTACTGTTTAATGTAGGGCAATGCCCTACAAAAGGTCCTTTTAAGGGCTATTGGTAGTTTAGTTTAGATTAGGGGGTGTTTTTACTTGGGGGGGCTTTTTATTTTCATAGGAGTATTAGATTAGGTGTAATTTTCTTTATTTTTGATCATTTTGTTATTTTTTATTTTAGACTTTTTTATTTTTTGTAATTTAATCTTAGGTTTTATTTTTAAAATAATGTTAGGATTTTTTTATGTTATGTAATTTGGGTTAATTTAGGGGCTGTTAGGTTAGGGGGCTTAATAATTAATATAGTTATTAGCATTGTGGGGGGTTGGCGGTTTAAGAGTTAATAGGTTAATTATGTTTATTGCGATGTGGGGGGTTGGCGGTTTAGAGGCTAATAGGTTAATTGGGTTTTTTTAAGATGTGGGGGGTTGGAGGTTGCATGTTTTTTTTTTCTTAATGCTTCGCTTACCTATGCTGCATCCAGGTGAATTCCGAAAATGGCAGGGTGGTGAAAGAATCCACCTGCGGATGCAGCTTGGGATGGGAGGGGGACACAGAACCCACATGAAAGGGATGTGATGGTCCTCTGTTGCGAAACATCTCATTTTCTGACATCAAAAAAGGTTCAGAAAACCTTTTCATATTGTTTAAATTTTGTTCATCGATTATTTCCAATTATGTTCTTAGTTTTTTAAATTTGCATAATTGTTTTTTCTTCCTTAAAACCTTTTTTTATGTTGAAAATTCTTTTACAACATTGCAGAACAGATTTCTCATTCTGCGCAGTGAAGTTAAAAATATATGGGATGTTATTCCACATGACATTCCTTTCATGTGGGCTCTTCTCTCTCCTCCACAATCCCATTAGGTAGATATATTTGGTCTCTAATATACCACAAGCACTTCATTTTCTTCCAGGCTAAAGGGTGATGCCACCATGGCAATATTTTTTTAAGACTAATGGAATTTAAGAAACTACTCCAATTTATATTTTTTTGTCATGCAATTATTAAAATGTATTATAAATTCTCATTGGCTGTTAATATTTAATACAGATGAAAATTGTACAGATTCCCACCTGTATTGAGGAATGGTTACTGAAAATTACTCCACTCACGTCTGAGCGTGGAGTGTTTGGAACATGGACAGTTTGAGGATTCACATGACGAAGCAGAGATGGTTCATGTTTGCACTAACCTCTGAGATGGTAACTACCCATGGGACTGAGTTGATATTTGAACCACTTTGATTAAGGGAATAATTGGTGCCATTGCCGTTTAGTATCTATGCTTACGATATTGATCCTCAATGTGGAAAGAAACCAGAGCATGTTTAAGAACAATAATTCCCTCCTTTGGTGGTTTCCCCTTATAAAGTTTTTCTGGTGCGTGTGGTCACACTAAGTGCCCAGAATTGTGATTTATGGGACTAATGCTCTACTGGTGCTGTGTCACCAGTATAGTACAACTTGAACAACAGAGTTAGCGATGGGTGTTAGTGCAAGACCGCTTGGCTTTTTTTTGGCTTTGGGTGCGGCTAATCATGCAGGCCATATAGAGCTGCCACCATTCGGTGTTGTATCAGGTATTAAACTAATAAGAACAGTACTACCAAAATACAGCCAATGAAGGGCCTTATGAAGACTGAGCCAAGGTTGGATTGTAGTATTTGGTTAGGCTAATCATGATGGCCATGTAGACCACCACCGAGAGTCCTGGAAGTAACAGGGATGAGATGAAAGTGCTAAGAATAGTACTACTTGAAACAACCGAGTTAGCCATGGGTGTTAATCCAAGACCGCTTGGCTTTATTTTTGTTTTGGGTGCGGCTAATCATGCAGGCCATATAGAGCTGCCACCATTCGGTGTTGTATCAGCTATTTAACTAATAAGAACAGAACTACAAAAATACAACCAATGAAGGGCCTTATGAAGACTGAGCCAAGGTTGGATTGTAGTATTTGGTTAGGCTAATCATGATGACCATGTAGACCACCACCGAGAGTCCTGGAAGTAACAGGGATGAGATGAAAGTGCTAAGAATAGTACTACTTGAAACAACAAAGTTAGCCATGGGTGTTAATCCAAGACCGCTTGGCTTTATTTTTGTTTTGGGTGCGGCTAATCATGCAGGCCATATAGAGCTGCCACCATTCGGTGTTGTATCAGCTATAAAAATAATAAGAACTGTACTATCAAAATACAGCCAATGAAGGGCCTATGAAGACTGAGCAAAGGTTGGATTGTAGTATTATGTTCGGCTAATCATGATGGCCATGTAGACCACCCTTAACAGGGATGAAAGTGCTAAGAATAGTACTAATTGAAACAACCGAGTTAGCCATGGGTGTTAGTCTAAGACCACTCAGCTTTTTTTTGGGTTTGGGTGCAGCTAATCATGAAGGCCAGATAGACCTGCCACCATTTGCAGTTGTAACAGGTATTAAACTGCAAAGAACAGTACTACTTAACACAACCTACTTACCATGGGTCCCAGAGCATATGTTTGGTTATTATATTTTGTAAGGGTAATCATGCAGGCCATATAGACCTCCACCGATAGGGTGAGTATGAGTAACAGCTATTAAAATGCTAAGGACATTACTAATTAACACAACATAGTTACCATGGGTCGCAGACCAAGAGCAGATGTCTTATTATTATATTTTGTATGGGTAATCATCCAGGCCGTATAGACCTCACCAAATAGGGGGAGTTACAGAGATTAAAGTGCTAAGAATGGTAGTACTTAAAACACAACCTAGTTAAAATGGGTACCAGACCGCATGTCTTATTATTATATTTTTTCAGGGTAATCAGGCAGGCCATATAGACCACCCCCGATAGGGGGGGGGGTAACAGGGATTAAAGTGCTAAGAAAAGTACTAATTAACCCAAGCTAGTTATCATGGGTCCAACACCGTGTGTCTTGATGTTATACTTTGTCAGGGTAATCATGCAGGCCATATAGACGTCCCTTGATAGGGGGAGTAACAGGGATTACAGTTATAAGAATAGTACTACTTAAACACAACCTAATTACCATGGGTCCAAGACCAGATGTTTTATTATTATACTTTGTCAGGCTAATCATGCAGGCCATATAGAGCTCCAACAAAAGGGGGGTAAGAGGGATTCAAGTGATAAGAAAAGTTTTACTTAACACAACAAAATTACCATGGGTCCCAGACCGCGCGTCTTGTTGTTATACTTTGTCAGGGTAATCATAACCGCCATATAGACCTCCACCAATAGGGGGAGTTACAGGGCTGAAAGTGCGAAGAATAGTACTACTTAATTAACACAACCTAGTTGGGTCCAAGAACGCATGTTTAATTATTAGACTTTATCAGGGTAATTATATATCTAACAAATCTATCTATTTCTCTTCTATCGATTCTATCTAACTATCAATCTATGTATATCTATCTATCAATCTATCTTCTGTCCGGCATTTATTTATATATCAAATCGATCGAACTATCAAACGTATCGATCAAATGTAGATTGCATCTATTGATCGATGTAATTCGTATCTATAAAATGTATATTACATATTTTGGTTGATGTCATTCGTATCTATAAAATGTATATTGCATCTTTGATTCGATAACATTCGTATCTATCAAATTTATATTGCATCTATTGATCGATGTAATTCGTATCGATCGAATATATATTGCATCTATTGAGCTATGTACAGTGTATCGATCATATGTATATTGCATCGATTGAGCTATGTTATCTATGTATCTATCTATCAAATCTATCTATCTCATGGTTGTGCAAGTGGACTGTTTGCGGTTGATTGCGGTGCGTAACACTTGGAGTTTGCTCTGTCACTGTGATGCGGCCATAACCCTTACACTACCTGATAGATACAACATCATAACTGATGTTTTAAAGCACGTTATTGCAAACATTTTGGGAATGTTAGTTGATTTAGGCCCATTATGGGTTAAAAGCAGACTCTGCATAAACTATGTAATTTTCAATGGGAGTTTTGCCAGGGTTCCCCTCCAGCATAGAATACTTAGGAACACCAGCGAGTCAAACTAAGCGCTTGATTTAAAAAGTCAAAGCTTTATTTCAAAATATAAAACATGCTTAAAATCCAGAGATTTCAATCACAGCTCAACCCTTAAGCTGTCTCCCCCTCCAGCATGCCACAGTCCAGGTGTTAGTACCCTTGAAACAACTTTTCCATCACTATTGTGGCCAGAAAGAGTCCTTGTAGGTTTTAAAGTTCGCCTGCCTATTGAATTCAATGGCGGTTCGCGACATCACTACTGTTTAATGTAGGGCAATGCCCTACAAAAGGTCCTTTTAAGGGCTATTGGTAGTTTAGTTTAGATTAGGGGGTGTTTTTACTTGGGGGGGCTTTTTATTTTCATAGGAGTATTAGATTAGGTGTAATTTTCTTTATTTTTGATCATTTTGTTATTTTTTATTTTAGACTTTTTTATTTTTTGTAATTTAATCTTAGGTTTTATTTTTAAAATAATGTTAGGATTTTTTTATGTTATGTAATTTGGGTTAATTTAGGGGCTGTTAGGTTAGGGGGCTTAATAATTAATATAGTTATTAGCATTGTGGGGGGTTGGCGGTTTAAGAGTTAATAGGTTAATTATGTTTATTGCGATGTGGGGGGTTGGCGGTTTAGAGGCTAATAGGTTAATTGGGTTTTTTTAAGATGTGGGGGGTTGGAGGTTGCATGTTTTTTTTTTCTTAATGCTTCGCTTACCTATGCTGCATCCAGGTGAATTCCGAAAATGGCAGGGTGGTGAAAGAATCCACCTGCGGATGCAGCTTGGGATGGGAGGGGGACACAGAACCCACATGAAAGGGATGTGATGGTCCTCTGTTGCGAAACATCTCATTTTCTGACATCAAAAAAGGTTCAGAAAACCTTTTCATATTGTTTAAATTTTGTTCATCGATTATTTCCAATTATGTTCTTAGTTTTTTAAATTTGCATAATTGTTTTTTCTTCCTTAAAACCTTTTTTTATGTTGAAAATTCTTTTACAACATTGCAGAACAGATTTCTCATTCTGCGCAGTGAAGTTAAAAATATATGGGATGTTATTCCACATGACATTCCTTTCATGTGGGCTCTTCTCTCTCCTCCACGATCCCATTAGGTAGATATATTTGGTCTCTAATATACCACAAGCACTTCATTTTCTTCCAGGCTAAAGGGTGATGCCACCATGGCAATATTTTTTTAAGACTAATGGAATTTAAGAAACTACTCCAATTTATATTTTTTTGTCATGCAATTATTAAAATGTATTATAAATTCTCATTGGCTGTTAATATTTAATACAGATGAAAATTGTACAGATTCCCACCTGTATTGAGGAATGGTTACTGAAAATTACTCCACTCACGTCTGAGCGTGGAGTGTTTGGAACATGGACAGTTTGAGGATTCACATGACGAAGCAGAGATGGTTCATGTTTGCACTAACCTCTGAGATGGTAACTACCCATGGGACTGAGTTGATATTTGAACCACTTTGATTAAGGGAATAATTGGTGCCATTGCCGTTTAGTATCTATGCTTACGATATTGATCCTCAATGTGGAAAGAAACCAGAGCATGTTTAAGAACAATAATTCCCTCCTTTGGTGGTTTCCCCTTATAAAGTTTTTCTGGTGCGTGTGGTCACACTAAGTGCCCAGAATTGTGATTTATGGGACTAATGCTCTACTGGTGCTGTGTCACCAGTATATTATGATTTACATTTTTTCATGTGTATACATGATTACAATACATTTTGTTATGTGAAATATCCAGTGTTCTATACATTTTTGTAGTGCAGCTTGAATCACACTTTAGACTCTAAGTCAATGTTTTAGTCTTTTTTCTTTCTTCCTTTGTTACTGATAATTGTATTTTCCACAAATCCATTCAATTACTAGTGGGAATTCAACTTCTGGCCACCAGGTGGAGGCAAAGCACACCCCAGCAAAGCCTTAAGTATCCTCTTATTACCCACAACCCCAGTCATTCTTTGCCTGCGTAACATTGTAGGTGATGTGTGAAGGTGTCTGAAGAAATCAAGTTGCTAATCCTTTAATGGGTACTTTTCCCTGCAAGCAAGGATTGGGATTATGCTGTGTCCATGTAATTCTCTGTAGTAAGAGAAATGGTGGCTTTTAGCATTTAGAAGATGGCAAAGTGGTCTTTGCTTACCTTCTAACATTTTTGCTACCCCTATATTGAAAACCAGGGTTGGTTACTCTGTTTTTTCTTTATATACAGGTCTATTTCAGTAAGAATTCTGTCACACCGGCCTACAGCGGATCCACAGGTAAGTGCTTTTACCTTCTAGTTGAGAAGGATGCAGCACTTTTTTAAAAAAGAAAAGGGATACTTAGAGAACAATGTGGATCCTTATATCCTTTTTAAAGGTTGGGGTTTTATTGGGCAGCAGTTCAGGGCGCTGTTCTGTCATGTTAAGGCTTTTTTGTTTTTGGCTTTGGGGATTTTTTTGGACAATTGTTACCTTTTATTTTGTTTTGGTAATATCTCTTTAAGAAAGTTGTTGGACCGCACCTTACTTTTGAATTTGCGATCATGTGACCGCTCAGTTACTTCCTGAGTGCTGAACTGTTTGTTTGTACTTGCTGTTTGGAAGCCAGGATTTTCAAGGAATCAGAGTGATTTTCTGCCATAGGATTGTTTTTCCTGCCTGTCACTTTTCTCTGATGGTTGCAGCTTTCTAGGATTTGCAGTTTGAACAGAATTGTTTTATCTGCTGGTGGGGATTGGATTCCTGGTTACAGGTTGGGTGAGTCTCTCCAACCTGGATGGGGTGTAGAGGTGTAGGTTTCAATAATTATTTTTCTATGCTTAGAATTGTATTCTATTTTTTTTATATTGAAATTAGAGTATAAGGGAAATAAAGGGCTTTTTACTTACTATGGAAGCTGATCCCAAGCTTTCTCTGTCATTTGATAAATGTCTTTATTGTGCTGATGCCCAGGTTATACCTCCTGTGCAAGTTGTTAGGCTGGGAGCCAGGATTTCTAATTTTGTGATACTAGCCCGCAAAGCCCTTTGATTAAAGTTTTGGTCTGTGAATATGATTTCTAAATCCAAGCTTCCGTCTCTACCTTTTAAGGGTAAGACTTTATTTGGTCCTGGTCTGGTAGAGATCATTTCCACAGTTACTGGTGAATAGAGAGTTTTTTTTACCAGAGGATAAGAAGAATAGACTCAAGGGTCATCAGTCTTCTAATTTTTATTCTTTTTGTAACTTCAAGGGACAGAGATCTTCTTCGTCTTCTAAATCTGACCAGCCCTGGATCAAGGGTAAGCAATCCAGAAAGCCTTCCACTGAGGATGTCAGCATGAAGGGGCCACCCTGATCCAGTTTTGGATCAGGTAGGGGGCAGGCTTTCCTTTTTTTCAGCAGGCTTAAATTCATGACGTTCCGGATCCTTGGGCAGTGGCTTAAACTGCATTAGAGATTTGTCCTCTGGGAGTGATTATCCCAGTTCCTCTAGCAGAACAGGGTCAGGGATTTTGTTCAAAGCTTTTTGAAGTTCCCAAAGAGGAGGGAACTTTTCGACCCATTATAGACTTAAAGTCTCTCAACAAGTTTTTCAAGGTCCCGTCCTTCAAAA
The DNA here is from genome assembly GCF_027579735.1 of Bombina bombina. Taxonomy (NCBI): domain Eukaryota; kingdom Metazoa; phylum Chordata; class Amphibia; order Anura; family Bombinatoridae; genus Bombina; species Bombina bombina. The sequence goes on from NC_069502.1 coordinate 361,990,397, forward strand.
CGGAGACTATTCATTCTATTCTCCCTCTGGTTCAGGAGTGTCAGTTTATGACCACTATAGACCTAAAGGATGTGTTTCTTCATGTGCCTATCCACAAGTTCCTGAGGTTCGCTTTTTTGGATTGATATTTCCAATTTGTAGCCCTGCCTTTTGGCCTTGCCGCTGCTCCTCGAATCTTTACAAAGCTTCTAGGTTCTCTTTTGGCTGTGGACAGATCTCTAGGGATTGTGGTGGCTCCTTACCTGGACGATATCTTGGTCCAGACGCCATCTTTGCAGTTAGCAAGATCCTATACAGGTTCTCTGTTAGCTATTCTCCACTCTCACGGGTGGAAGGTGAATCTAAGTTCCTTGGTGCCATGTACCAGGGTATATTTTCTGGGGATAATCTTAGACTTGGTATCTATGAAGATTTTTTTGACAGAGGTCAGAAAAGTCAAGCTTCTGGAGGCCTGGCGTTCTCTTCAGTGCCCTGTTTGTCCATCAGTAGCTGTATGCATGGAAGTAATTGGTCTCATGTTGACATCCATGGACAGAGGATATCTCTGTCTTGGTGGATCTCCCAGGACCTTTTGTCTCAGGGCACTTGTTTCCTTGAGAGATTGTGACCACAGATGCCAGCCTGTTAGCCTGGGGAGCAATTTGGGGTCCCTAAGAGCTCAGGGACTTTTGGACTTTTTCTCTATGCTCTATCAGTATGGCCTCAACTAAGTTTTAGTCCGGTTTATCAGATTTCATCTCTTCGGTGGCGTATATCAACCACCAAGGAGGAACTCGGAGCATGTTAGCTATGAAGGAGGTGGGCAGAGTCTCACAATTGTCATCTCTCTGCCATTCATATCTTAGGGGTGGACAACTGGGAGGCGGATTATCTGAGCAGGCAGACCTTTCATCCAATGGAATGGGCTTCCCATCCGGAAGTTTTCTTGATGTTAACCCTCTAATGGTGAGTTCCAGAGTTGGATATGATGACATCTTGTGTAAATGCCAAGCTTCCAAGATATGGAGCAAGATTGGGAGATCCTCAAGCAGCTCTGGTAGACGCGGACCTAGTGAGGTTGTCGTCATTTCGCCCATGTAAATTTCCTCTATAGAAGGATCTTCTACTTCAGGGTTCCTTCCTCCAAGGTTTTGTTTCTGCTGGCAAATTCCTCTGCCCATAGAGTTTTGGAGCTTTTGGCTCTACAGTATGATTCTCCTTATCTTATTCTTCATGCGGAGAAGGCAGTTCTCTGTTCTAAATTGGCTTTTTCTACCTAAGGTTGTTTCAGAACGCAATATCAACCAAGAAATTGTTGTTCCTTCAATTTGTCCTAATTCTTCCTCTAAGAAGATGCGGTTATTACACAATCTGGATGTTGTGCATGCTTTAAGGTTATATTTACAGGCTACAAAAGATGTCCGTTAATCTTCTGCTCTTTTTGTTGTTCTCTTCAGGTAAACGGAAGTGTCAAAATGCCTCTCATTCTACTCTCTCCTTCTGGTTGAGAAGTTTTATTCGATTGGCTTATAAGACAGCTGGACAGCAGCCTCCATTGAAAATTACGGCTCACTCCACTATGGCTGTCTCTTCCTCTTGGGCCTTTAAAGATGATGCTTCTGTGGAACAGATTTGCAAGGCGGTCACTTGGTCATCATTGCATACTTTTTCCAAATTTTCCAAATTTGATGTGTTTGCCTCAGCTGAGGCTTCTTTTAGGAAGTTCTTCTTCAAGCAGTGGTGCCTTCTGTTTAGGTTTGCCTGTCTTCTGTATCCCTCCCTTCCATTCTGTGGACTCTAGCTTTGGTATTGGTTCCCACTAGTACCGGTAATTGAATGGATTTGTGGACTCTCCATGCCATTGGAAAGAAAACATCATTTATACTTACCTGATAAATTATTTTCTTTCCTGGCATGGAGAATCCACGACCCGCCCTTATTTTTAAGACGGCTTTTTGTAATTTTTCTAAACCTCAGGCACCTCTTTACCCTTTGTGTCTTCTTTTTTTTCCATAATTCCTCGGCTGAATGATTGGGAATTGTCGGTAATGGGAGGATACTTAAGGCTTTGCTGGGGTATTCTTTGCCTCCATCTGGTGGCCAGGAGTTGAATTGCCACTAGTAATTGAATGGATTTGTGGACTCTCCATGCCAGGAAAGAAAATAATTTATAGGTAAGCATAAATTATGTTTTTGGTGAAAATAAACTTTGCACTGACTTGGTTGACATGTATTTTGTTAACGAAATTGTGATTGGTCGAAAAGTTTGGTGCAGTTAGAATTGCAAATTAATAGCATTACATTTTGCATATGTCAGATGCCTATAAACTGACCATATACTTTATTAGTAAAGACAACTAAAGACTTCATACAAATGTCACTTATGGAACATAAAACCACAAAATAAGAACTACAGAAAATTACCAAGCACATCATAAATCAGGGGAAAAATATGCTAAATTAAACCATGATCACTAGCATTATTAAGACTGTCTTGAGAAATCCTTACATCCAATGATTCTAGCAGAGGCGTAGCTGATGTTAAAGGAAAAGTCTAGTCAAAATTAAACTTTCATGATTCAGATAGAGCAAGCAATTTTAATCAACTTTCTAATTTACTCCTGATATCAATTTTTCTTTCTATCTATATTTAAATGTAAGCTTAGGAGCCGGCCCTTGGCACTTGGGTAGCGCTTGCTGATTGGTGGCTACATTTAGACACCAATCAGAAAGTGCTACCCAGGTTCTGAACCAAAAATGGGCCGGCTCCTATGCTTATATTCTTGCCTTTTTGAATAAAGATATCAAGAGAACAAAGAAAATTGATAATAGGAGTAAATTAGAAAGTTGCTTAAAATCGCCTCCTCTATCTGAATCATGAAAGTTTAATTTTGACTAGACTATTCCTTTAATTGTAATGCCTAAGGGAGGAAGAATGGCATATTGCAGAACTGAATGGACACAGCATTTTTTCCTTGGTTTTGATGGTGGGGGAACTCACAACACTCCCTTTGGACTCCTAAGTGTAAACTTATTTTCTTGTGTATTAATTAAAATATGCCAGTGCTACAAATATGTAAATACATGTTCCAAATGATAATACATATGTGTCTTTATTTCTTCATTTTTATAATAATGGGACATATTTAATGACAACTTAAGTTACAGTGTTGTGTACATCCTTTTTGTTTGTTTTAAAGGTGCTGCAGTGTAGATCTGCTTCTTAATAAAAGAAAAATATTTGGCTCTATCTTGCAATTTTAATAAAATATTTTTAGTAACTCATAATGTTTAAATATTTTAAATAGTCCAATTCAATATAATAGTACTAAATTAAAATTTATATTAGGATGTGTGCAATTATTCTAGTACACTGTCCCTTTAAACACATCTGTCCAAAGTAGTGGCCTATGCATTTACATAGTGGTGACTTTACACTATATACCAAATGTATGAGTAAAAACTCTATTCAAGATTACCATGTAGACTACATAAACATATTTGTCTGTGTGCAATGTCAATACGTTTGGAACATTGTTCATGCGCTGGAAATAAATCTCTATAAATGTGTTGTATTTTCACTTTTTATTGCTGTTAATTTTTTAATATGCACATCCGCAATGTAATCAAATTATTCTAAAATATTGCACACGTAATTGCTGTCTAAACAGTTGTTTGTTTGTTCCGTTATTGCCAAGTACAGCAGAAGCTGAAATATATATATATATATATATATATATATATATATATATAAACCCATGTATATATATATATATATATAATGCCTCCGTCATATTTAACACTTAAAGTGAAGGTCAATTTTGATGAATTAGTGCCCGGTTTTTAATAATCCTCTTAAAAACAAGGGCACTTTAAATAATCAAAATTGACATTTCACTAGTTTTCTTCAAAAACGTACCTTTTAATCCTGGCAGCCGCTCCAGCACTTCCTCCGCCCGTCGCAATCCGTCTTCACGGGTCCAAAATGACGAATCTGGCTTCCTCCAATCACGGCGTTGCATCAGGCCAAGATTCCCCCGGGGGAAGACGTGATTGGAGGAAGCCAGATTCGTCATGTCTGACATCTGCAGAGGCTTCCGACGGCCGTGGGAATCGCTGGAGCGGCTGCCAGAATGAAAAGGTAAGTTTTTGAAGAAAAAGAGTGAAATGTCAATTTTGATGAATTAAAGTGCTCTTGTTTTTAATAGGATTATTAAAAACCGGGCAATAATTAATCAAAATTGACCTTCAATTTAATTATAATGCGTGCATATGTTTATGAATTAGTCTTTAACATGACGTTTTCTCAGTCTACTAGTTTCAGTAGCAGTGTTCTTGGTTACCCATGGTTCAGGGTGTGCATCTGGTAACATGCGTTGTGGCCCAAGACAGCACACGTATATTGCTGCCATAAGTGTCTATACAAACATGGAAGAGGCGTGAACCCTAGGCTCACTCCATCAATCGTAAACTGTGCTAAAGATATAAATCCAATTAAAGTGACCATTGTCCTGTCTTGTGCTGACCCTATAATTACATTTTGTATATGCATATGCACATGGTAGATGTGTTAACATGCAGTTGTTCTAAGTGGTTTTCCAGCACATTTGTCCCCATTTTAATCAATTAGTCTATTTTAATTGAAATATACATATCCCCTTAATTAATGATGTGACAGCTCAAGCAGGCCTTTGAGCATGTAAGTTGTGTAGCGTGAAACCCAATATCGTAGAAATTTATGCTAACCCATAAATGGTACAAGGAAACAATGTTCCTGCTTTCAACTTGTAATCCTACTCCAAAACACCAAAATTATTTTACGCTCCAATTGTAATATAGCGAAATTGCCTTTTCTGCTTCATGGCACTAGTTGTATGTGCACCAACTGCAAGCTGTCGCTGACAGTGTAAGAACAGCCGACTAGTGAGCTCTGTGTAAAGCAATAGAATGAAAAGCCACTGCCTACCCTCACCCTGTCCTGCTTTTTTCTATGTCTTATTGTGCTGTTTTTGTCCCCTGGTCCCTGGTGGCAATATGTTATTTCTGAACAGAATCAGGGAGAACATATTAATAACTGTGTGTCACACTGTGGGACTGTCTTACTTGTGAGGGCTGACAAAGTAGCAGGATTAGGTTTATGAAGTCTGGTGTGTGTATTTCTGATTCTTGAGGGAACTGGGAACCCTACAGTTTTCAGAGAATTATTACAGGAAAAAAGGGACAAAATAAATAATGTTTAATGTAAAGATATTTTACTATGGATATACAATATGTTTCATGTCCCTTTAAGTCATACAAGATAAAATGATTATACTTATATACAAGTTATGATGATAAAGTCTAAATCTAAATTGTACTGCACTTTTTATGTGGATAAGAAAAAGTACATACCATGATATAGACCTATACTCAATAAAATCCATTCATCATACTAATATCTTACTAAAAAAAACCTGCATCAACAAATAAATCTTTGTACTCTCCCCCGTCACAGATACAATTTGTGACATCAGCTCCATTATAATAAATGGAGCTGCATCTATCTTGTAACCTGTCTCTTCTCAACGCATAGAACAAGCTTTACTGTCAAGGATACAGGCATCACATAAAACTGAAAAAATACAAGCTCTGTGTAATAGTCTGCAATAATATATGCACAAAAGAAATTATAAAAAAGTAAAAGAAAAATTAAATAAAAATAAAAATGAGACAATCTTGTCAGATATGGAGTAAAGATACTTATTTTCTATTTTTGAATTAGACTTGCTTGGCCATAGGTGAAAACTCCTGATCAGTGATCATACCCCATATTAGTCTCTCTTCCTGATATGGCAAAGTTTGCAAGTCAAAAATAGACGTGTCCCACTGAGAGGAAAAATATAAACTTCAAATTTATCAACCAAACCTTTTTGTACTTTTACTATTCCACTAATTGGTGTGTGTGTGCGTGTGTGTGTGTGTGTGTGCGTGTGTGTGGGCATGTGTGTGTGTGGGCATGTGTGTGTGTGTGTGTGTGTGTGTGTGCGTGCGTGTGTGTGCGTGCGTGTGTGCGTGTGTGTGCGTGTGTGTGTGCGTGTGTGTGTGTGTGCGTGCGTGCGTGTGTGTGCGTGCGTGTGTGTGCGTGTGTGTGTGTGTGTGTGTGTGGGGGGGGGGGGTGACTTTCACTCCCATTAACTAGTATTGAAAATAAGAGAAAAATAAGAGTAATTATTGGCACTCACTTGGTTTACTCTATATACAGATATAACAGAACTAATGATAAAGCTGTCATTGGTGAAGCATACAGTACATCAGGCATGAGCCACTACATATGCATTGCTACAAAATGTTTTATTTCGTAGGATTTAATGGTGGAGCATAGACATTAAGCTGATGATTTGGATTAAAGGGACATTATACACTAGATTTTCTTTGCATAAATGTTTTGTAGATGATCCATTTATATAGCCCATACAGGTTTTTTTTTTTTTTTAAAGTATAGTTTTGCTTATTTTTAAATAGCATTGCTCTGATTTTCAGACTCCTAACCAAGCCCCAAAGTTTTAGGAGAATACTGATGTATACCTACTCCAGCTTGCTCCTGTTTGTGTAAAGGGTCTTTTCATATGCAAAGGAAGGGGAGGGGGGAGTGTCTGCTATTTCCCACATGCAGTGTGTGTTCCAGTTACCTTTTTAACAGAGCTAAACTGGTAAACTAAGGCTTAGATTTAGAGTTTGGCATTAGCCGTCAAAAGCAGCGTTAAGGGGTCCTAACGCTGCTTTTTACCGCCCACTGGTATTTAGAGTCAGGCAGGAAAGGGTCTACCACTCACTTTCTTTTCGCGCCTCCAGGCTACTTCAGATCCCCTTACGTCAATTGCGTATCCTATCTTTTCAATGGGATTTGCCTAACGCTGGTATTTGGAGTCTTGGAAGAAGTGAGCGGTAGAGCCTCTACCGACAAGACTCCTACCGCCAAAAAAAGTCAGTAGTTAAGAGCTTTATGGGCTAACGCCGGAACTGTGCTATAAAGTATACTAACACCCATAAACTACCTATGTACCCCTAAACCGAGGCCCCCCCACATCGCAAACCCTCTAATAAAATGTTTTAACCCCTAATCTGCCGACCGGACACCGCCTCCACCTACATTATAGCTATGAACCCCTTATCTGCTGCCCCTAACATCGCCGACACCTACATTATATTTATTAACCCCTAATCTGCCCCCCCCAACATCTCCGCTACCTAACTACAATTATTAACTCCTAATCTGCCGACCGGACATCGCCGCCACTATAATAAATGTATTAACCCCTGAACCGCCGCACTCCCGCCTCGCAAACACTATAATACATTGTATTAACCCCTAATCTGCCGTCCCTAACATCGCCGCCACCTACCTACAATTATTAACCCCTAATCTGACGCCCCCAACGTCGCCGCTACTTTAATAAAGTTATTAACCCCTAAACCTAAGTCTAACCCTAACACCCCCTAACATAAATATAATTTAAATAAAACAAAATAATATTCCTATAATTAAATAAATTAATCCTATTTAAAACTAAATACTTAACTATAAAATAAACCCTAATATAGCTACAATATAACTAATAAATACATTGTATCTATTTTAGGATTTATATTTATTTTACAGGCAACTTTGTATTTATTTTAACTAGGTACAATAGCTATTAAATAGTTAATAACTATTTAATAGCTACCTAGTTAAAATAATTACAAAATTACTTGTGAAATAAATCCTAACCTAAGTTACAATTAAACTTTACACTACACTATCATTAAATTAATTAAATAAAGGGGGGCGGAGCCAACTGCCTAAGGGATCAGTCGCACATTACAGGAGCTCCTGCTCCTACTTCAGAAGATTAAGGCAAAACTATGCTTTGAGAAATACTATCACAGTTTTATGGATTGCCTTTGCATGCTCTCTACATGGGACATTGCCTAGGTGGGGTCAGATGGCCTAACAGCACATTTCAGCGTCTTTGAATCTTACCACGTGGCTTTGCAGTGAACGAGATACAATAAGTCTATCATTTACGAACAGAGTGGCTCACTATCTACACCCTATCACACTATCTACTGTTCTGTGTGGGTAAACGCTTCCTTTACAGTGATCCTAACTACTGTTTTAATACCCCTCCGAGAGACATGGTGGCCGTGGTGGATTGGGAAACAACAGCCTTTGGCTTTATAGAGGCCTCCTTCCGGCTATTGGAGGCGCTTGTGACAAGGACCCTCGCAGAGAAAACTCACAATAGCCTACCTACTAACCAAGCCATAGAGCGATGCGCCACACATAAGGAGGGAGAGCACTTGCTGGACTTGGACAAATCTACTGCTGAGGTAGTAGCAACACAGCAGAGCGTACAACTAATCCAGCGGAGCCAAGCACAAAGATGGCGGGCGGTAGCCGGGCAGAAAATATACTCCTACCTTGCCCCTATAGCACCCTGCTTCAGTGACAGTAGTGACGGTCCGGGAGGGGCTCTGGGAGCTAATTGGCAGCCCAACATGCAGGCGATGCACTCAACTATCCTGACGGAGATATCGGGTGAGCCCAATCGCATCAAAAGTAACGTGAGACTCCTTTACCCACATACCTTACCAGTCTTGCCTTCTGAGCCTCTCATGATGAACGAAATTGTCGGCAGAGAGCTGCTTGCTAAAATCGATCCGGTAACTAATGAGCTTGCAAGATCAGTGAAGCAAGGAGTGGGATGAGGCAGATCATGTTCTCCCCCTCTCTTCCAGAACTTATTTTCTGAGTTTGGGACAATTAGTCATTTGTACATACCGCATTCACATTACTTGGAACCGTGTTATATACTTCACTTTATTCATCTCAGGGAAAGTTTGAAGTTTTTGTTTGTGTTTAATTAATTTACAGACATTACTCCCAGGAAAACTACTGTTTATTAAGGACACTTATATTGCCTGTTTTTCATACTGCGCTATGTTCACACTAAAATTTTTATTATCTAGTCTCACCACTTTTCCTACTTTTAAAGTGCAGAATAAAGCACACATGTACCTCCTTAAATTTATGTTATATTTAGTATTTTGCATGAAAGTTGTTAATACATATATTGATCTTATTGCATATATACTTAATATGGGGTGTAACTACTTACGGACCAGAATGCTTGTTTTATAATTATAGGATTGCCTATGTTTGTGTGTTCCTCGTATAATGGCAAGCTTATGACCATATGTGATACACTTTTATTTTTATGTTCCGGAAGTTAAGTGTTCTTATTTAGGAGCCCTATAGCTGGAACCTGCATACTACTAACAAAATGTTTTAAATATACCACGTGGAAGTGCAAGTTGCTGTTTGTCTAAGTCAGACTGTCCCTAAAGCTCCTCAGCTCTACCTCCAATTTACAAGAGGACTCTTCATAAAGTTTATTTATGCTTGTTCATACATCAGACTCTAACATTATCTTTAACTTTCATATTCAAATTGGCTTTGTTGTGAGCTTGTCCTACTATGAAGTAGGATAAATGCTGCTGAAAATAGACAGTATATCAATTATGGACAGTTACCTCATTTTATTTATATCTGTTATGCTTATAGGTTGGTTTCTGTTAAATCTTAATGTTAGTGTGCACATATATTTAGGATGCTTATATATTTCTGTTACTTTAGAGAGCTGGCTGGAGTTGGAACAGGCTCCTGCTGTGGGGTATAGGGCCCGTACCCTGCAGCTTGTCTCCTAACTTCACTCTGAGACTACACTACCATGTTGGGAGGGAGCTATAGCCCTGGATTGCATCCTGAAGCTTCACATAGCTCGACTCTATCAATCTGCACGCAGACATGACATAACTACACCAATATATATGGTTTTAGAACAGACAATGACAATTTAACAGTCATGGAGATGAATGCCAAAGTCTCTTTTTCATTCTGAAGCAACACTAACCCATTTTAAGGAAACTTCAGCCTTCTATTATTTCCCAAGTTTACATATGTCATGCTTTCATCTAACTGTACACGGATATAGCACCACAAACCCATTAGCATCTTTTGTTTGTGGGGGACTTGTAAGAGTTCTTTTCCTTTGCCCTATATAACTTGTTTTATGCTTCTTTCTCTTCAAGCGTATGTAAAATAGTTAAGCTCACTCTCAAGTAAACCCTATTACACCCTAATTATATGTTAGCTCTTGCTTTCTTTTTTTACCCCTACTAATTGCCGCAACTATTTTACAACCTCCCCCCCCCCCAAGTAAAGAGTCTCCCGATAATAGGAGAACTAACAGTGCGGTTTCTCTTGCCTATACCGCAACTCTTTCTGCTCCCCTAGCACTTACTCTCTTTTTCATTACGTTATATGTTAGGATCTATTTTCTTTACTCAGATCAGCAGGTCTGATCTTCAGTCCCTATCATCTAAGCCCTCACTTTTAAATCATTTTTTTTAGGGACCTCATTAAAGACCACATAAAGCATAGAGAATTGAGCAAAGCCTAAACAGGCTTCTACTTGTCAGCCCGAAGACTATATTATAGATCCCAACAATTGCTAGGGGAGTTTACATCTCATCCTACTATTTTATATAGCATTCATTACATCCTACACTGCATATTATACCTCGCAAGCTTTTCTTTAGTTCCATGGATGGTTTTGTCAAAGTTAAAAAAAAAACAAAAAAACCTGAGGTTGATTTAGAAATGTTTTATTATATGTGCACTACTATAATTAGAATGTCTTATACTGTTGTAACCCTACTGATCATTTGTATTTTTTTTTTTTTACCATATGTTCTTGCTGGCTTTATGTGCAGCAATGATGTAGTGCTTTCATTTTCATTTTCTTTTGTCTTTTTCTTCCTCAATAAAAAATGACTTTAAAAAAAAAAAAAAAATTAATTAAATAAATTAACTACAATTACCTACAATTAAATTTAATTAAATAAACTAAACTATAGTACAAAAGAAACCCACTAAATTACAGAAAATAAAAAAAGAATTACAAGACGTTTAAACTAATTACACCTAATCTAAGCCCCCTAATAAAATAATAAAGCCCCCCAAAAATAAAAAAATGCCCTACCCTATTCTAAATTACAAAGTAATCAGCTCTTTTACCAACCCTTAAAAGGGCTTTTTGCGGGGCATTGCCCCAAAGTAATCAGCTCTTTTACCTGTAAAAAAAATACAACCCCCCCAACATTAAAACCACCCACATACCCCTACTCTAACCCACCCAAACCCCCTATAGTGGCGGCGATGATCCAATCAGCCAATCGGATTGAGCTTGCATTCTATTGGCTGATTGGAACAGCCAATAGAATGCGAGCTCAATCCGATTAGCTGATTGGATCAGCCAATCGGATTGAACTTCAATCTGATTGGCTGATTGAATCAGCCAATCAGATTTTTCCTACCTTAATTCCGATTGGCTGATAGAATCCTATCAGCCAATCAGAATTGAAGGGACGCCATCTTGGATGACGTCACTTAAAGGTACCGTCATTGTGTAAAAAGACTTCGGATGAAGAGGATGGCTTCGCGTTGGCTCCTTGGAAGATGGCTCCGCTCCGCTCCGGATGGATGAAGATTGAAGACGCCACCTGGATTAAGACTTCTACTGGATGAAGGACCTCTTCTGCGCACCTTGGGTGAAGATTTCGGCCCGGTTGGGTGAAGACGACTCAAGGTAGGGAGATCTTCAGGGGGTTAGTGTTAGGTTTTTTTAAGGGGGGTTTGGGTGGGTTAGAGTAGGGGTATGTGGGTGGTGGGTTTTGATGTTGGGGGGTTGTATTTTTTTTACAGGTAAAAGAGCTGATTACTTTGGGGCAATGCCCCACAAAAAGCCCTTTTAAGGGCTGTTGAAAGAGCTGATTACTTTTGTTATTTAGAATAGGGTAGGGCATTTATTATTTTGGGGGGCTTTTTTATTTTATTAGGGGGCTTAGATTAGGTGTAATTAGTTTAAACTTCTTGTAATATTTTTTTATTTTCTGTAATTTAGTGTTTGTTTGTTTTTGTATTATAGATTAGTTTATTTAATTGTATTTTAGTTTAGCTAATTGTAGTTAATTTATTTAATTCATTTATTGATAGTGTAGTGTTAGGTGTATTTGTAACTTAGGTTAGGATTTATTTTACAGGTAATTTTGTACTTATTTTAACTAGGTAGCTATTAAATAGTTATTAACTATTTAATAGCTATTGTACCTAGTTAAAATAAATACAAAGTTGCCTGTAAAATAAATATAAATCCTAAAATAGCTACAATGTAACTATTAGTTATATTGTAGCTATATTAGAGTTTATTTTATAGGTAAGTATTTAGTTTTAAATAGGAATAATTTATTTAATTATGTTAAATTTATTTCGTTTAATTAAAATTATATTTAGTTTAGGGGGGTGTTAGGGTTAGACTTAGGTTTAGGGGTTAATAACTTTATTATAGTAGCAGCGACGTTGCGGGCGGGAGATTAGGGGTTAATAATTGTAGGTAGGTGGCGGCGATGTTAGGGAGGCCAGATTAGGGGTTAATACAATTTATTATAGTGTTTGCGAGGCGGGAGTGCGGCAGTTTAGGGGTTAATACATTTATTATAGTGGTGGCGAGGTCCGGTCGGCAGATTAGGGGTTAATAAGTGTAGGTAGGTGGCAGCAACGTTGGGGGGGGGCAGATTATGGGGTAATAAATATAATATTGGTGTCGGCGATGTTAGGGGCAGCAGATTAGGGGTTCATAGGGATAATGTAGGTTGCGGGGGTGTCCGGAGTGGCAGATTAGGGGTTAATAATATAATGCAGGTGTCAGCGATAGTGAGGGCGGCAGATTAGGGGTTAATAAGTGTAAGTTTAGGGGTTCTTAGACTCGGGTTCATTTTAGGGTGTTAGGTGTAGACTTAGAAACTGTTTCCCCATAGGAAACAATGGGGCTGCGTTAGGAGCTGAACGCTGCTTTTTTTCAGCCAGCTCAGCCCCATTGTTTCCTATGGGGATATCGTGCACAAGCACGTTTTTCCAGCTTACCACTACCGCAATCAACGCTGGTATTGAGAGTTGAAGTGGAGCTAAATTATGCTCAACGCTCCCTTTTCTGAGACTAACGCAGCCATTCAGACAACTCTAAATACCAGCTTTGGCTTAAAGGGACAGTATACTGTAAAATAGTTTTTCCCTTAATGTGTTCACAATTGCTTTTTTTACCAACTGCAGAATAAAAAAGTATAAAAATTAGCTTTTTAAGGTTTATTTGTGTATATTAAAGCTCTTATTTTGTGTTTTGAAGCCACAATCTAATAAGATGGGTTGAGCTTGTAGGTATATTCAGATCTCATTACTGTATCACATTGTGTACATATTATAAAACAATCACCAGTACTTGGAGAGAACAATGGAAAACCAACATTTTATTACCTTATCTCTGCTATATCCCACTGGGAGTGTAATTTCTTCTGCTGGCTGTGTTTACAAAGCTTATCTATAGCTTGGACCTGCGGCCACAAACTTTCAGAATAGGTGGGGATACCACAGGCTAAATCAACTATTTCAAATGCCAATATAAGGGTAAAGGAGCTACCTGTAACCAATTTAATACACTCCAGCAGGTTAAGTGGATCATTGGGAACAAATTAAAGGAAAGAAAATTTTTGAGTAAACTGTCCCTTTAAGGGTGCACTGGGAAAAAAAAGCAGCGTTAGCACCGCAGGTCTTTACCGACAAAACTCTAAATCTAGGCGTAAGTTTTTAAATGGTTGAGAAGCCTATCAATAATAGATTCTGTAGATATTGTCTCCCACAGATAAACTAACAGTGAAGTTAAATATGAGTTGGTTATAGATGTTTTTTTAACCTTATATTTGTTTTTATAATTTATATCAAATTTGCTTTTGCATTAAAAAAATGCGTGCAGCCCTCTGGAGTTTGTTGTAGCTGGACAGCCAGGGGACTATGACCCGGTATCATATTGATGTGCTATAGCAGTGTACCTCGGCTCTAAGCATTTTCCTTTTTTTATTCAGCGTCTTTTACATTATAATCTATGCTCAGATCTGTCTTCTGTGTGGTGCTTCTTCCCCACCGTTTGCCTTTTTCAGATTATATATATATATATACTTTATGTGTATATATATATATATATATATATATATATATATATATATATATATATATCTATATAGGATTACGCTATGGAGTAAGCTGTTTTTTTTTCTTAAATCAATGTTTTTTTAATCAACTTTCTAATTCACTCCTATTATCAATTTATCTTCATTCTCTTGGTATCTTTATTTGAAAACACAGGAATGTAAGCTTAGGAGCCGGCCCATTTTTGGTTCAGCACCCTGGGTAGTGCTTGCTGAATCACAAAAGAAAACATTTGGGTTTCATATACCTTTAACTTTATATTTAGTTTTTCACATTTATAGTAAAAGTTATATTTTATTTTGTATTTCCCTTGGGGATTAGTACTGGTATATCTGTATCTAGGGAAACCTAAGGGAGTGCCAATAATTACTCTTCTTTTTCTTTTATTTTGAAGGTTTCTGAGTTGCCTGACGGTCTGTCCAGCGAGAATAGTTTTCTATAACAAAATAGACATGAAGATCCTACAGTTGCATTAACCGTGTTTCAAGCGTTGTTTGCAGTTGTAATTGTTTTACCACCTAGAAATAAGTTCTTGTTTCATGTGCAAGACTTCATATATTGGGCACTTAAAACAACTATAGATGGTAATAGCAGGACACCCACTAATAATATGCTCGGAAAGAAGTCTGTGAAGATGAATGAATTTCAAACATAAGCTCACATTCATGTTGAGGCCCTCCGGCAAACTCACAATCCTGTATGAATGTAGCCATTATGCGCCTGTGATTCGCACATATCATAACATATCCTTTAGCTATTATTATAATTAGACAAGTCAAAATTAAACTTTCATGATTCAGATAGAGCACACAATTGTAAACAACCGTCCAATTCACTTCTATTATCTAATTGTGCACAGTCTTTTTATATTTACACTATCTGAGGCATGAGGCATACACTCCTACTGAGCATATGCAAGAATTTACAGTATATACATATATGTATTTTTTGATTGGATTATGGCTGTCACATGGTGCATTAGGAAGGAAAATGTAGCTAATTTTAAAATTTGGTACACAAAATCTACTATTCATTTGAAATTCAAACTGTGTTTTTGCATTGTCTCTTTATTATGCATTTATTTATTTTGCTAGTTTACTGTATTTGGTGGTCCTATAAAATATGTAAAAGACACTGTGTACAATAAATAATCATTAAACCTTAGTATTTATTTAAAGAAAGCAACCGTTATATATTATTGTAAGAAAAAAAATGATATTGTTATATCATGAAAATGTATCATCAGCTAAAAACATTATTAACAAAATTACCTGTTGAGGACATTTATTTTAAAACAAGCTTGATTAAGTATTGCCACAAAGTACAACATAGACAGAAGAATTCTGAATACTGCAACTTAACAATAAGCATCTTGCAAAGAAAAAAAAATACAACCTGTTAACCACAATAAAGCATTTGACATATTTTGATTGCAGAAATTAAAGGGACATGAAACACATAATATATCTATCATGATTCAGGTACAGCATGTCATTTTAAACAACTTTCTTATTTGCTTTTATTATCACATTTTCTTCATTATCTTGTATCTTTTGTTGAAAAGCAGTGACATAAGCTTAGGAGAGTGCATTTGTCTAGAGCAATATATCGCAGCAGTTTTTCTAACCATTTACAAGAGCACTACCTAGGTATCTCTTCAACAAAGTATAAAAATTCAGACCTTTTTATAGTGATACTCAGCATAGTGGCACAAGAAATCTCTTTATATTTTGTGCTTATTATTTAACAGGCTTATGAATGATAAATTGAGAGTAAATAGGAATATATATATATATATATATATATATATATATATATATATATATATATATGTTGAATGGGTTAGCATATGGTACTTTAGAACAATAAATGTCTGGCTTTATTACAAGGAGACACAATTATATGAGAAGTTCTAGAGTCCTTTCATTTTTTTAACCACACAAAATAACATATTTGAACAAGGAGCAGTGCACACAATTAACACATTTAAGGCAATCCAATGGAGTGATATTATTTTGGAATATAATGATACTGTATTTTTCAGAATACACCGTTTGAGCATTTTTTTTAAGGATTTTGAAATTTATTATCTAAACATTTTGTTCTTGTTTACAAGGCATATCTTAGCAGCTTGCAAACATGTTTTTAATGCAAAAGCAGATTTGATGTTTTGTTCCACAAATTAGTAATGGCTTATACACTTTTCTTCATCACAATGGTGTTTCCACTTGTTTTGTTTTTTGTAAAGGAAAAATAACTATTTTCATTGTATGTTCTTCTTGTTCATTGAATGACACACACACACACACACACACACACACACACACACACACACACACATATATATATATATATATATATATATATATATATATATATATGCTAAACTTATTAAAAAAAAATCCCACAAACATCCTGGTTAAAAATGAAATGGCAAACCCATATATATATCCCAATCAAAGTGCAGGTTACTTCCCCTGGAACACCCGGCTAACTCCCACAGAACACCTACGTCATACTTTAGCTATATTCCCTTTAGAACACACACAGCTAACTCCCTAATACTGCCTACACCTACATCATATTTTAGCTACACTCCCCTGGAACACCCAGCAAACTCCCTAATACAAATTGGTGAGTACAAACTTTGGGGTTTAGCGGTAGGATTTTTTGTTAAGCTTAGTTTTTGTTTTCCCTTTTAGGTTTTTTTAGTATAGGATTTTTTTTTAGAATAGGGCTTTAATTTTTTTTAAATTCCAAAAAAAGTTTAAATCACTTTAGGGCAATGTCCTACTTTTTAGAATAGGTTTTTTCTTTTTAGAATAGGTTTTTATTTTTTGGAGGGCAAATGAGATGTAATTATTTTAGGGCACTGTCCTATTAAATGCCCTTTTCAGTGCAATTTATTTTAGGATAGGGTTATTTCTTTCATGTAATTAGCAAGAGTCCATGAGCTAGTGACGTATGGGATATACATTCCTACCAGGAGGGGCAAAGTTTCCCAAACCTCAAAATGCCTATAAATACACCCCTCACCACACCCACAATTTAGTTTTACAAACTTTGCCTTCCATGGAGGTGGTGAAGTAAGTTTGTGCTAGATTCTTCGTTGATATGCGATTCGCAGCAGGTTGAAGCCCGGTTTTCCTCTCAGAGTGCAGTGAATGTCAGAGGGATGTGAAGAGAGTATTGCCTATTTGAATACAATGGTTTTCCTCTAGGGGATCAATTTCATAGGTTCTCTGTTATCGGTCGTAGAGATTTCTTCTCCTACCTCCCTTTTCAGATCGACGATATACTCTTATATACCATTACCTCTACTGATTCTCGTTTCAGTACTGGTTTGGCTATCTACTATATGTAGATGAGTGTCTTGGGGTAAGTAAATCTTATATCTATTTATGACACTCAAAGCTATGGTTGGGCATTTTATATGTAAAATTCTAAATATATGTTTTAAACTTATATTTGCCTTGATTCAGGATAATCAGTTTTCCTTCTTTCAGACTGTCAGTTTAATTTTTTGGGAAAATGCATATGAATAAATATTTTTTCTTACCTTAAATATTTTGAATTGACTTTTTTCTTTGCGGGCTGTTAGGCTCACGGGGGCAGAAAATACTTCAATTTATTGCGTCATTTTTGGCGCGACCTTTTTTGGCACATTGTTGACGCCGGAAGTTTTCACGTGGTTGCGTCATTTTTGACGTGTGTGTTACAGACATTTTTTTTGCGCCAAAAAATATGGGCGTCGTTTTTGGCGCCAAACAATGTGAGCGTCATACTTGGTGCCAAAAAATGTGGGCATCATACTTGGCGCCAAAAAAGTGGGCGTCATTCTTGGCACCAGTTTTTCACATTATTTCAGTCTCATTTTTTTGTTGCTTCTGGTTGCTAGAGGCTTGTTTGTTTTGCATTTTTTCCCATTCCTGAAACTGTCATTTAAGGAATTTGATAATTTTGCTTTATATGTTGTTTTTTCTATTATATATTGCAAGATGTCACAACCTGACCCTGGATCAGAATCTACTTCTGGAAAGACGCTGCCTGATGTTAGTTCTACCAAAGCTAAGTGCATTTGTTGTAAACTTTTGGTAACTGCTCCTCCGGCTGTAGTTTGTGTTAGTTGTCATGATAAACTTTCTAACGCAGATAATGTCTGCATTAGTAATAATCCATTACCTGTTGTTTTTCCTTCAACATCTAATGTTCAGGATGTTCCTGTTAATGTAAGAGAATTTGTTTCTAATTCTATTAGGAAGGCTCTGTCTGTTATTCCTCCTTCCAGTAAATGTAAACGGTCTTTTAAAACTTCTCATATTTCAGATGAATTTTTAAATGACCGCCATCATTCTGCCTTATCTATTTCTGATGAGGATCTCTCTGGTTCAGAAAATTCTGCCTCAGATATTGACACTGATAAATCTTCATATTTATTTAAGATGGAGTTTATTTGTTCTTTACTTAAAGAAGTGTTGATTGCATTAGATATGGAGGAGTCTAGTCCTCTTGATATTAAAACTACTAAACATTTAAATTCAGTTTTTAAACCTCATGTAGTTATTCCAGAAGTTTTTCCAGTTCCTGATGCTATTTCAGAAGTAATTTCTAGGGAATGGAATAGTCTGGGTACTTCATTTACTCCTTCACCAAGGTTTAAGAAATTGTACCCTTTGCCATCTGACAGATTAGAGTTTTGGGAAAAAATCCCCAAAGTTGATGGGGCTATCTCTACTCTTGCTAAACGTACTACTATTCCTACGGCAGATAGAACTTTGTTTAAGGATCCTTTAGATAGGAAGCTTGAATCCTTTCTAAGGAAGGCTTATTTAAGTTCAGGTAATCTTCTTAGGCCTGCTATTTCTTTGGCTGATGTTGCTGCAGCTTCCACTTTCTGGTTGGAGGCTTTAGCGCAACAAGTGTCAGACCATAATGCTTATAGCATTGTTAAACTTCTTCAACATGCTAATAACTTTGTTTGTGATGCCATTTTTGATATCATTAGAATTGATGTCAGGTATATGTCTTTAGCTATTTTAGCTAGAAGAGCTTTATGTCTTAAATCTTGGAATGCAGATATGACTTCTAAGTCAACATTGCTTTCTCTTTCTTTCCAAGGTAATACATTATTTGGTTCACAGTTGGATTCAATAATTTCAACTGTTACTGGGGGGAAGGGAGCCTTTTTGCCTCAGGACAAAAAATCTAAAGGTAAATATAGGGCTGCTAATCATTTTCGTTCCTTTCGTCAGAATAAGGAACAAAAGCCTGACCCTTCCTCTAATCCAGCTCTTGTCTAATCTCTGTGGTTCACATCCCAGGTATAGACAATTGGGAAGCGGATTATCTCAGTCGCCAGACGCTACATCCGGGCGAATGGTCTCTTCACTCAGAGGTATTTCTTCAGATTGTTCAAATCTGGGGACTTCCAGAACTAGATCTGATGGCCTCTCATCTAAACAAGAAACTTCCCAGGTATCTGTCCAGATCCAAGGATCCTCAGGCGGAAGCAGTGGACGCGTTGTCGCTTCCTTGGAATTATCAACCTGCTTATATCTTTCCGCCTCTAGTTCTTCTTCCAAAAGTGATTTCCAAAATCCTAATGGAGCGTTCGTTTGTACTGCTGGTGGCTCCAGCATGGCCTCACAGGTTTTGGCATGCAGATCTCGTTCGGATGGCCAGTTGCCAACCTTGGACACTTCCGTTAAGGCCAGACCTTCTATACCAAGGCCCATTTTTCCATCAGGATCTCAAATCATTAAATTTGAAGGTATGGAGATTGAACGCTTGATTCTTAGTCATAGAGGTTTCTCTGACTCAGTGATTAATACTATGTTACAGGCTCGTAAATCTGTGTCTAGGAAGATTTATTACCGAGTCTGGAAGACTTACATTTCTTGGTGTTCTCATAAATTCTCTTGGCATTCTTTTAGAATTCCTAGAATTTTACAGCTTCTTCAGGATGGTTTGGATAAGGGTTTGTCTGCAAGTTCCTTGAAAGGACAAATCTCTGCTCTTTCTGTTCTTTTTCACAGAAAGATTGATAAACTTCCTGATATTCATTGTTTTGTACAATCTTTGGTTCGTATCAAGCCTGTCATTAAGTCAATCTCTCCTCCTTGGAGTCTTAATTTGGTTCTGAGGGCTTTACAGGCTCCTCCGTTTGAACCTATGCATTCTCTGGATATTAAATTCCTTTCTTGGAAATTGTTGCTCCTTTTAGCCATCTCTTCTGCTAGAAGAGTTTCTGAATTATCTGTTCTTTCTTGTGAATCTCCTTTTCTGATTTTTCATCAGGATAAGGCGGTATTGCGGACATCATTTAAATTTTTACCTAAAGTTGTGAATTCTAACAACATTAGTAGAGAAATTGTTGTCCCTTCATTGTGTCCTAATCCTAAGAATTATCTGGAGAGATCTTTACCTTCTTTGGATGTGGTTAGAGCTTTGAAATATTATGTTGAAGCTACTAAAGGTTTCAGAAAGACTTCTAGTCTATTTGTTATCTTTTCTGGTTCCAGGAAAGGTCAGAAGGCTTCTGCCATTTCTTTGGCATCTTGGTTACAGTCTTTGATTCATCATGCTTATGTAGAGTCGGGTAAGTCCCTGCCGCAAAGGATTACGGCTCATTCTACTTGGTCAGTTTCTACTTCCTGGGCTTTTCGGAATGAAGCTTCTGTTGATCAGATTTGCAAAGCAGCAACTTGGTCTTCTTTGCATACATTTACTAAATTCTACCATTTTGATGTTTTCTCTTCTTCTGAACAGTTTTTGGTAGAAAAGTACTTCAGGCAGCTTTTTCAGTTTGATTCTTCTGCTTATTATTTCAATTTTTTTGATTTGGGTTGTGGATCTTTTTCAGCGGAATTGGCTGTCTTTATTATATCCCTCCCTCTCTAGTGACTCTTGCGTGGAAGTTCCACATCTTGGGTATCTGCTATCCCATACGTCACTAGCTAATGGACTCTTGCTAATTACATGAAAGAAAACATAATTTATGTAAGAACTTACCTGATGAATTCATTTCTTTCATATTAGCAAGAGTCCATGAGGCCCACCCTTTTTTGAGGTGGTTATGATTTTTTTTGTATAAAGCACAATTATTCCAATTCCTTATTTTTGATGCTTTTGCTCCTTTCTGTTCACCCCACTTCTTGGCTATTCGTTAAACTGAATTGTGGGTGTGGTGAGGGGTGTATTTATAGGCATTTTGAGGTTTGGCAAACTTTGCCCCTCCTGGTAGGAATGTATATCCCATACGTCACTAGCTCATGGATTCTTGCTAATATGAAAGAAATGAATTTATCAGGTAAGTTCTTACATAAATTATGTTTTTTTAGTTTAGGGATTACTTTTATTGCAGAATGGGGTTGTAGTTTTGTGTACAAAAAAAGAGTTAAATCGCTTTAGGGCAATGCATTACAAAAAGCCCTTCTAAGGGCTATTGTTATAGTAACTTGTAGTAACTTGAAGTGTTAGTATAAGGATTTTTTTTTTTTGGGGGGGGGTTTAAAGGGGGCCTTAGTTTTAGTATAGGCATAACTGTGTTTTTTATTTTTGGTAGTGTTGTTAGGTATGTAGTGTAGAAGTAGTTGGGGGTTTGTGGCAGATTAAGGGATTAATAATAAATTAGGGGGTTTATTGCGTTGTGGGGTTGTGGGAATCCAGGCATAGACCCATTGCTCAGTGTGCCTAGAAGGATATGGCTGCACCTCACTGAAGAGGCCCACACTAGGCCGAAACGTACGTCTTGAGTTTTGCCGTTTATCTCATTCAGAGAGGGATTGCCTGGTATTTTGGGGCTGGACTGTACTGTTAAGTCAGGATCAGACTGATATGCTACAGGAAAGTTCTTCTCTGTGAAAGGCACATGTTGATCAAAAAGAGGCTGCTTCTTAGGTGGTAACTAGCCATAGAACAAGCTATTATGCTATTGTTCGTTCCCAGGTTGAGTACTTCTCTCTTTATATTTAAACTTGGGGCAGTCAGATTTAGAACTTTCTTTTTATCGGTTTGCTTCTGAGTAAAACATTTTATACAGTTTTGTCTCAACCTTTTCTGGTAGCCCCAGGTTTTATCCTGAGGTCTGTTTAACACCAACTTTACTATATTGTCATATTTTTTTTTTTTTTTTATTGAGGTATTAACAAAACATCATCAAGTAAACATGTTACATAAGTATTCAAAAACATTCCTTTAGATTATGGCATTACTCAAGAGTACAAAATTATGCTATAGTCACATGCAGGTATACATTTTTCCTGAGAAAACACAAAGCTATATCTCTATATTTACACGTAACAAACAAAACTGAAACCTCATTTTCTGCTTTATATTATGAAACATTTAGGAATATTCAAGCATTGTCTAAAATATAGTGTAAATACCTCAAATTTTCAAAATAAGTTCTGTTTTAGAGGAAATAAAAGAAATCTCACATCTTCAAACTTTGTTATGTTTTGGAACATTCCATAGATATATATAACTATTATTACAGCGTGTATGAAGTTGAGGAATGTCATAGTGCTAGTTTTAATTAAGGTTGCGGTACATGCAAGATAAACCGCTTAGGTAGCCCTACCAAACAGGTAGGTACATTATATATGAGTGGGGAAGGGAGGAGGGGGGAGGTGGCAGATAGTATTGACCACAAGCAATGGGCGTAGAGTAGCTGATGATGAGAAATAGTAATAAGAATAAGACTCATCGTGTAAGGTGACTTAAAAAATTAATAGTCATTTGGCGTCAGCTAGAGTGGGCTATGATATGGAAATGTACATCATGGTGGGGGAGAGAGAATCAATTTTAATAGAAATTTGTAAATAAACCTTGAGGAGACAAACCGAGTTTAAATGCTCATAAATGGGAGCTGATTAGATGATAGCTCGTTAGATATGGTGTGAGTTGGAAAAGGAGACGAACTATACATACTCGCTGTGTCTGCTTTTAAATTTTTTTAACAATATACCTAGGACCCTTTTATAAAATAGAAGCATCTCTAACACAGGATAATTGTTATCACGGCTTAGAGCAAGATCCAAAACTCTTCTGCATAGCCATACACTAGTATATTAAAGGCGCCACGCTGCCCCGGCCGCAGGCAGCACTGCACCCTAGTTAAAAGCTATGTCCAACTCCAGGGGTAAGAGTAATGTATAAGAGTCAGCAAAAGGCCATTGATGGCGAGCTTTGTTACCTACTGACTATCGAAGCAGCACACCCTGCTCATATTCTGGTACATTGAGCAGGAAATATTATACTAAAAGGGATGACTGCTATTCCAAACAGCAACAAACAACAATATTAAGAAGATTTAGAGTGTAGCTATGCCAAGCTATAGCAATAGTTAAAGCTGGGGAATAATAATTTTAATACCCCTTATGTTGAAAGGATGATCTAAGCTTAAGGGTTCATTAGTTTCGCTAGGTAATAAGTTGCTATAAAATGCAAGCTAATCTAGTAAACATACTCTAAGGTTCCATTCCTATTCATTTTACTTAACATCCTCTCTTGGAACAAACATTACTGTCGTCACATAGGACTTAAATCCTGTGAAAAAAGAATAATTAAAAAGGGCAACAAGCACGCGTACTAATAACCTGTAAGAAGACAAATGGTAAAGCATAGACAAACCAAATAAGTCAACAGTGCCTCCCAACCTGTAGGCTGTAATATAAGACATCCTAGGTCATTAATAGTTTAAGCAGAAATCTCACACCTGTAGCTGAATACAGATAATAGTAATACACACAGTAATACATTTAACATCAACCAATCTGATTGTCATTCGTTCACTGAGAAATATATAGAGTTAAACTAAACATAACAGAACAGGGATTATACGAATTTTCAGAAGAGCAGCTTATATTAAACTGTAAACAGATAGAATTTCAGTTCAGCATTGAAGAACGTAATTGTAGAGCTACTATAGACAAGAAACCAAAAAGCCTTATTACGGTAGCATAGAAGTGACATACAGTTTATATATTTTAGCACAACAAGCAGTCCCACTAGTCATTGAGAGGGTAAATGTTCAAACTCCTCATATGCGATAACTGTTGCAAAGTGCATATAACTTTAGGAGTAGATATATATAAGACAGCACTGAACTTACTGTAATAACTAAACCATTTGAACTTTGTGAAGTATTAAACATAGAAATGCAGTTGTGGCTGCAACAATGGTTAAACAGTGTTCTGTGAGTTTACCCCACACCGGTAGCTAAAATTATGTGGTAGTCTCTCAGTTTTTGAGTCGCCTCTCCGGATCTCAACATGGACCTCAGTACGACAGCATAGTGCGCAGCGTATAAAGGCAACACGGATAGTGTGGGGCCACTTCTGTACAGCCCTCCTTTTACCGGGAATTGGTAGTGTGTTCTCAAGGTAAGGCTCTTAAGCGTATCCCTCTCGATCTCCTGGTTTAGAATAAGGGCTGAGTGGGTGTCAGTAAAACTCTCCCAGTTACGCATTGCGGCTATGGTAGTAGTGGTTTCCAAGCCCTCAGCGTATGCGATTGTATCCTTCCCCTCTACTGCTGTAGATAATGCGCTGTCTAGAGCCGGCTCTCTCTTGGCGCTGTGACAGATATAAGTTAAGTCCCGGGACTCCAAACCTCCGCCATCTCCGCCATCTCGGTCCATCAAATCTGGGCTTTGAACAAGAGGTGGTGGGGTGGTTATAGGCTGGAAAGCTTTAAGTAACGTTGCTTCCAGAGCAGTGTGATGATCCTCCACAAGACAGAGCAAATCCTCTAGGAAGCCGATAGTGAACTCCATGTTAAATTGCCGTTTAGCGTTGTACTGAACGTAGTCTGCAGTCTTGTACTTTGGTTTAGATAGTATCCGCGTGGTCTCAAAAATGGCCGGCCTGGAGCTGTGTGCTGGCCTTTTCGGCAGATAGTATTTTCTGATTTCAAGTGCCTTAGTGCATCTCAGGTAGCAATATCTTGATCTTTGGTACTAGATAGGCCTGTGATAGCATTTTAAGCTGGATTGAACAGTATGATAACAAAATAATAAAACATTGTGATGGAGCTGAAGTGATATGCGTCTGTTCAGTTACCAGGCTTGCTCCGCCCCCTATTTTCATATTTTTTGACCCTTTATTGTTTGACCATTATGAGCTGACACACAGCTAACATATGCTGCTACTATACTATACTATAATTTACTCCTTCACCACTAAGAGATCAGTTGTCTAGATCAAACATGTTGTAAAGAAACTTTCTGCAACACAATTCCACACACACATACAACAGTTCAGTGATTGTTGTGACAATAGCCTCACTGCCCCTTTGATGACAACACATCACTGTGAGCAGCATAAACAGCTTTCAGATGTACAGATGGGCTGTTGGGCTATGGATGGGGCTTTAATGTGACATAGTTACAGTCCTGTAAACACTTTAACAGATACATTTATGTTATTAGAAGACTATCACTCACAGTCAGTATTCAGTAATTTTCTTCTTCCACTTTCCCGCTACTCTGACTCTGAGGGCGGCCGTTGCATCACTTGATTTGGGCACTCCCCCCCAACCCCACAAAACAAATGTGGTGCTGAATGCGTCAAGGAACAGAGTGACCACAGTCAGGGACTCAGTCTCAGGGTAGTCCTCCCGGCTCGACCTCAGATCCTCCTGAGTCTCTCCCTGGTGCAAAATGAGAGGTAACGGTGCTGTTGCTGTCTCGCTGAACCCGCCCACAGCCTCTGTATTAAAACAACAACAAAAGTTACTGAATTGTTTTTTTACATTAAAATACACTGACAGACTCTCTCATACTGAAACTACAAATGTGGATCAGGCCAAATCTACAAAGACACAATATAGACAAGTTCAATTTTAGACCTGTACCCATTAATGTCGTTAAGAAACACCTTAATAATCTAAAAATGAAAAACCCGTCTGGACCTGATCAAATCCCAGCAACGCTGTTGAAGCTCAGTGCGCCAGCAATAAACCTGTCACAGTATTGTCAAAAATCTTAGAAAAATGCGTCCATACACAACTATGTGAGTATTACCAACAATCTAGCTATATGACCCCTGTTCAATCGGGTTCTCGCCCAAATCACTCCACTACAACTGCCCTCCTAAACCTTTGCAACAACATCCAAACTGGCATGGAACAAGGAGACCTAACTGGAGCTATTTTTCTTGATTTTGCAAAGGCCTTTGACACAGTAGACCACGACATACTACTGCTCAAACTAAAAAAACTCAGGTGTTGGTGATCGTCCGCTAACCTAGTTTCGATCATATGTATCGGATCGATCACAGTATGTCTCCATTTCTGACAGCGACTCCCTCCCTCTCCCAGTCCCGTGTGGTGTTTCCCAAGGTTCCATTCTCAGCTCCCTACTATTCACATTATTTATAAATGATCTGCCTAATGTCTGCAAATCCTCAACTGTACACATGTACGCAGATGAAACAGTAATCTATGCAAACAAATCCGATCTGCCCCAGCTTGAGGCAGTGCTCCAAGACCAGTTCACAGAGGTAGAAAAGTGGATCTCAAAAAACAAACTCTTCCTAAACACTGACAAAACTGTCACAATGATCTTTTTGAACGGTACCTAAATTACCCAAACTACAAAATTCCCATCTATGCATTAAAATAAAATAAAATTGCACACTGACCGCAGTCCACTCTTTCAAATACTTGGGTATGTTGTTAGACCCCAATCTATCTTTTGGCCTCCAAATAGAAAAACTTGCATCTAAACTCTATCCAAAACTAGGTGTCCTGCACAGAAACAAATCCTGCCTCCGCCCTGCAGTAAAGGAACAGATTGTACAGCAAATGCAGATGCCAATCATGGATTATGGAGATGTAGTATATGCACCTGCACCGCAAACTCACCTTAATAACTTTAATAAACTGTTTAACTCGTTCTGCTGCTTTGTGCTACAATGTAACTACAGGACCCACCATTGTGACATGCTAAAATAACTAAACTGACTGCAACTGGAATCCAGACGCACCCTCCATCTTTCCAGCCTTGTGTTTAAGAGCTTTTCTGGGAAGCTCCCACCCTACCTGAGCAGAATGCTCTCCCCCCGGCTGTTCCCACCTCCTATAACCTCCGATCCAGTACCAGCACATTATTTAGTCTGCCTCCATATAAAAAGAAAGCAGCTCAATCCTCCTTTCTTTCATGTAATTGGCAAGAGTCCATGAGCTAGTGACATATGGGATATACAATCCTACCAGGAGGGGCAAAGTTTCCCAAACCTCAAAATGCCTATAAATACACCCCTCACCACACCCACAATTCAGTTTTACAAACTTTGCCTCCTATGGAGGTGGTGAAGTAAGTTTGTGCTAAGATTTCTACGTTGATATGCGCTTCTCAGCATTGTTGAAGCCCGATTCCTCTCAGAGTACAGCGAATGTCAGAGGGACGTGAAGGGAGTATCACTTATTTGAATACGATGATTTCCCTAACGGGGGTCTATTTCATAGGTTCTCTGTTATCGGTCGTAGAGATTCATCTCCTACCTCCCTTTTCAGATCGATGATATACTCTCAATTTACCATTACCTCTACTAATAACTGTTTTAGTACTGGTTTGGCTATCTGCTATGTGTGGATGGGTGTCTTTTGGTAAGTATGTTTTTATTACTTAAGACACTCTCAGCTATGGTTTGGCACTTTATGCAATTATATAAAGTTCTAAATATATGTATTGTACTTATATTTGCCATGAGTCAGGTTCATGTATTTCCTTCTGCAGACTGTCAGTTTCATATTTGGGAATGTACGCGGGTGCGTCAAATGCTAGACTTTATTGCGTCATTTTTGGCGCGAACTTTTTTTGGCATGAAAAAATATGTTTATGACGCAACTTTGTCATTTCCAGCATCATACGTGACGCCGAGACCTTTCACACGGCGGCGTCATTAGGGACGCAAGTGTGTCATTTCCGGTCATTTTTGGCGCCAAAAAAGTTTACGTTACGTTGTGCGTTATCCAAATTTTTTTCATTATTTCAATACTCCATTGATGTTTGCCTCCTGTTTTTTTCCCTATCAAGAGGCCTATGCTTTTGCATTTTTTCCCATTCCTGAAACTGTCATTTAAGGAAATAGATAATTTTGCTTTATATGTTGTTTTTTCTCTTACATTGAGCAAGATGTCCCAATCTGATCCTGTCTTTGAAGTTTCTGCTGGAACATTGCTGCCTGACATCGGTTCTACCAAAGCTAAGTGCGTTTGTTGTAAAATTGTAGAAATTATTCCACCGAATGTCATTTGTAATAGTTGTCATGATAAACTTTTACATGCAGATAGTCTTTCTATCAGTAATAGTACATTGCCAGTTGCAGTTCCTTCAACTTCTAATGTGCATGATATACCTGTAAATTTTAAAGAATTTATTTCTGAATCTATTATGAAGGCTTTGTCTGCATTTCCACCTTCTAATAAACGTAAAAGGTCTTTTAAAACTTCTCATTTAGCTGATGAAATTTCAAATGACCAACAACATAATAATTCATCCTCTTCTGATGAGGATCTATCTGAAACAGAAGATCCTTCCTCAGATATTGACACTGACAAATCTACTTATTTATTTAAAATAGAGTATATGCGTTCTTTATTAAAAGAAGTGTTAATTACTTTGGATATTGAGGTAACCAGTCCTATTGACGTTCAGTCTAATAAACGTTTAAATGCTGTTTTTAAACCTCCTGTGGTTTCCCCAGGTGTTTTTCCCATTCCTGAAGCTATTTCTGATATGATTTCTAGGGAATGGAATAAGCCAGGTACTTCCTTTATTCCTTCTTCAAGGTTTAAGAGATTGTATCCTTTACCAGCAAAATCTATAGAGTTTTGGGAAAAGATCCCCAAAGTTGATGGGGCTATTTTGACTCTTGCTAAACCTACCACTATTCCTATGGAAGATATCACTTCCTTTAAGGATCCTTTAGATAGGAAGCTTGAATCTTATCTAAGGAAGGCCTATTTATATTCAGGTCATCTTCTCAGACCTGCTATTTCTTTGGGTGATGTTGCGGCTGCATCAACTTTTTGGTTGGAAAATTTAGCGCAACATGAATTGGATTCTGACATATCTAGCATTGTTCGCTTACTGCAACATGCTAATCATTTTATTTGTGATGCCATTTTTGATATTATCAAAATTGATGTTAGATCCATGTCTTTAGCTGTATTAGCTAGAAGAGCTTTGTGGCTTAAATCTTGGAATGCTGATATGACATCTAAATCTAGATTACTATCTCTTTCTTTCCAAGGTAATAATTTATTTGGTTCTCAGTTGGATTCTATTATTTCAACTATCACTGGAGGAAAAGGAGTTTTTTTGCCTTAGGATAAAAAACCTAAGGGTAAATCTAAGGCTTCTAACCGTTTTCATTCCTTTCGTCAGAATAAGGAACAAAAACTCAATCCTCCTCCCAAGGAATCTGCTTCCAGTTGGAAGCCTTCCTCAAATTGGAATAAATCCAAGGCATTTAGGAAACCAAAGTCTGCCCCTAAGTCCGCATGAAGGTGCAGCCCTCATTCCAGCTCAGCTGGTAGGGGGCAGATTAAGGTTTTTCAAGGATTTTTGGATAAAATCTGTCCAAAATCATTGGATTCAGAGCATTGTCTCTCAAGGGTATCGAATAGGATTCAAAGTAAAACCTCCTGTGAGAAGATTTTTTCTCTCACGCATCCCTGTAAATCCAGTAAAAGCTCAGGCTTTTCTGAAGTGTGTTTCAGACCTGGAGTCTTCAGGGGTAATCATGCCAGTTCCTCCTCAGGAACAAGGTTTGGGGTTTTATTCAAACCTATTCGTTGTACCAAAGAAAGAAAATTTGTTCAGACCAGTTCTGGATCTGAAAATTTTGAATCGTTATGTAAGAGTACCAACTTTCAAGATGGTGACTATAAGGACTATTCTGCCTTTTGTTCAGCAAGGACATTATATGTCCACAATAGACTTGCAGGATGCATACCTTCATATTCCGATTCATCCAGAACATTATCAGTTTCTGAGATTCTCTTTTCTAGACAAGCATTACCAATTTGTTGCTCTTCCATTTGGCCTAGCAACAGCTCTAAGAATCTTTTCAAAGGTTCTGGGTGCCCTACTATCTGTAATAAAAGAACAGGGTATTGCGGTGTTTCCTTATTTGGACAATATCTTGGTACTAGCTCAGTCTTTACATACTGCAGAATCTCACACGAATCAACTAGTGTTGTTTCTTCGGAAACATGGTTGGAGGATCAATTTACCAAAAAGTTTCTTGATTCCTCAGACAAGGGTCACCTTTTTAGGCTTCCAGATATATTCAGTGTCCATGACTCTGTCTCTAACAGACAAGAGACGTTTAAAATTGGTCGCAGCATGTCGGCTCCTTCAGTCTCAGTCATTCCCTTCAGTGGGTATGTACATGGAAGTTTTAGGTCTCATGACTACAGCATCGGACGCAATCCCCTTTGCTCGTTTTCACATGAGACCTCTACAGCTTTGTATGCTGAATCAATGGTGCAGGGATTATACAAAGATATCACAATTAATATCCTTGAATCCCAATGTACGACACTCTCTGACATGATGGATAGATCACCATCGTTTGGTTCAAGGGGCTTCTTTGGTTCGCCCAACCTGGACTGTGATCACAACAAATGCGAGTCTTTCAGGTTGGGGAGCTGTTTGGGGGTCTCTGACAGCACAAGGGGTTTGGAAATCTCAAGAGGCGAGATTACCAATAAATATTTTAGAACTCTGTGCAAGCTCTTCAGTTCTGGCCTCTACTAAAGAGAGAACCGTTCATTTGTTTTCAGACAGACAATATCACAACTGTGGCTTATGTCAATCATCAGGGTGGGACTCACAGTCCCCAAGCTATGAAAGAAGTATCTCGGATACTTGCTTGGGCAGAATCCAGCTCCTGTCTAATCTCTGCGGTGCATATCCCAGGTGTAGACAATTGGGAGGCGGATTATCTCAGCCGCCAGACTTTACATCTAGGGGAGTGGTCTCTCCATCCAGATGTGTTTTCTCAGATTGTTCAGATGTGGGGGCTTCCAGAGATAGATCTCATGGCCTCTCATCTAAACAAGAAACTTCCCAGATACCTGTCCAGGTCCAGGGATGTTCAGGCGGAAGCAGTGGATGCGCTGACACTTCCTTGGTGTTATCAACCTGCTTACATCTTCCCGCCTCTAGTTCTCCTTCCAAGAGTGATTTCCAAAATCATCATGGAACAGTCTTTTGTGTTGCTGGTGGCTCCAGCATGGCCACACAGGTTTTGGTATGCAGATCTGGTTCGGATGTCCAGTTGCCCGCCTTGGCCACTTCCGTTACGGCTGGACCTACTATCTCAAGGTCCGTTTTTCCATCAGGATCTCAAATCATTAAATTTGAAGGTATGGAAATTGAACGCTTATTTCTAAGTCATAGAGGTTTCTCTGATTCAGTGATTAATACTATGTTACAAGCTTGTAAATCTGTCTCTAGAAAGATTTATTATAGAGTTTGGAAGACTTACATTTCATGGTGTTCTTCTCATAAATTCTCCTGGCATTCTTTTAGAATTCCTAGAATTTTGCAGTTTCTTCCGGAACGGTTTGGATAAGGGTTTGTCTGCAAGTTCCTTGAAAGGACAAATCTCCGCTCTTTCTGTTTTATTTCACAGAAAGATTGCTATACTTCCTGATATACACTGTTTTGTACAAGCTTTAGTTCATATTAAGCCTGTCATTAAGTCAATTTCTCCTCCTTGGAGTCTTAATTTGGTTCTGAGGGCTTTACAGGCTCCTCCATTTGAACCTATGCATTCTTTGGACATTAAACTACTTTCTTGGAAAGTGTTGTTCCTTTTGGCTATCTCTTCTGCTAGAAGAGTTTCTGAGCTATCTGCTCTTTCTTGTGAGTCTCCTTTTCTGATTTTTCATCAGGATAAGGCAGTTTTGCGGACTTCTTTTCAATTTTTACCTAAGGTTGTGAATTCTAACAACATTAGTAGAGAAATTGTTGTCCCTTCTTTATGTCCTAATCCTAAGAATTCTTTGGAGAGATCCTTACATTATTTGGATGTGGTAAGAGCTTTGAAATATTATGTGGAAGCTACTAACAATTTCAGGAAGACTTCTAGTCTATTTGTTTTATTTTCTGGTCTTAGGAAAGGTCAGAAAGCTTCTGCTATTTCCTTGGCTTCTTGGTTGAAACTTTTGATTCATCAAGCTTATTTGGAGTCGGGTCAGACCCCGCCTCAGAGAATTACAGCTCATTCTACTAGATCAGTCTCCACTTCATGGGCTTTTAAGAATGAAGCTTCAGTTGATCAGATTTGCAAAGCAGCCACTTGGTCCTCTTTGCATACATTTACTAAATTCTACCATTTGGATGTATTTGCTTCTTCGGAAGCAGTTTTTGGTAGAAAAGTTCTTCAGGCAGCTGTTTCAGTTTGATTCTTCTGCTTTTTGATTTAAGTTTTTTTTCTTTCAAAAGTGAAAATAAACTTATTTTTGGGTTGTGGATTATTTTCTCAGCTGAATATGGCTGTTTTTGTTTTATTCCCTCCCTCTCTAGTGACTCTTGAGTGGAAGACTCCACATCTTGGGTATTGATATCCCATATGTCACTAGCTCATGGACTCTTGCCAATTACATGAAAGAAAACATAATTTATGTAAGAATTTACCTGATAAATTCATTTCTTTCATATTTGCAAGAGCCCATGAGGCCCACCCTTTTTATGGTGGTTATGATTTTTTGTATAAAGCACAATTATTTCCAAATTTCCTTTGTTGATGCTTTCTACTCCTTTCTTTATCACCCCACTGCTTGGCTATTCGTTAAACTGAATTGTGGGTGTGGTGAGGGGTGTATTTATAGGCATTTTGAGGTTTGGGAAACTTTGCCCCTCCTGGTAGGATTGTATATCCCATATGTCACTAGCTCATGGACTCTTGCCAATATGAAAGAAATGAATTTATCAGGTAAATTCTTACATAAATTATGTTTTTCCTACAGAGCACCACAATTATGGAATGACCTCCCGCACACTTAAAAACCTTCCCCAAGCCTAAAATCCTTTAAGAGATCCTTCTCTGCATATCTCAAAACAGAATGTACCTGTCATGGTTGATTATATATTTCCTACCTGTTCTATGTTACATTTTGCATATGTTATGTATTAATATTGTTTTTGTATTTTATTGTACCCTATTGTATCAATGCAATGTTTTGTGGACCCAGGACACTTGAAAACGAGAGAAATCTCAATGTATCCTTCCTGGTAAAATATTTTATAAATAAATAATACAGGCAGGCGCGGTGCCCCTTGCTGCATTCCTACACTGCATCGCAGCACTTTTGATCAACGGGCCCAAATGAAAGGTGCACTGCCAGTGGTAACAGATGGAGCAAGGTGACAGACATTAATGAAAGTGGCTAAGTCTCATATTGAGACAGGCTTAATGAGTAGGAGAAAAAGTGAGGGCCAGCCTGTAGGAGAGGCTATGTCATGGGGCCTGATGATCAAAAACTCGCTAGCATGGCAGAAATTTCACCAAATCTTTGGGGGCTTTTTCTCAGCATTATTTTGCAATGTAGGTGTCTCTCCTTTACATCCAGAACTCCATATGGAGAAAAAAATAGCCTTTTTAATAGTTTTTTTATGGACCTCCCAGTACTGATGAGACATATTATATCATCTTGCCAGAGCAGAAAGGTTTAGATCATCAGGCCCAGGTTGAGATGAGAAAAGACATGTAAGAAGGGATAGGCACTTATATAGTTTTGGTGAGAGGGGGTGAATGGCTTTAATTGATGATACGTTCCTGGGTAGAAAGTTGGAAAGCCCATAAAACTTGTTAATTTTTATTTATAACCAACAGAGGGTACAATGATATACAGTGTATCAACAACATACCTCGTAGGGTATGGCAGGAAATTAAAATTATAAAAAAAAAGTAGAAATTGATGAGACAGTAAGATGAAGCAATATACATATAGATATATGAAAAATATAATGGTCACAAATGCAATGAAGACGTTAGGATTTTTTTCCATGAAACTGTTTATCAGTCCAGGATATAGTTGTATGTACCCCAATGTTGGGATTTTATTATTTAATGTACTAACCTAAACCAACTATTATTAAACTAAACAAAAACTACAAATTATAAAAATAAAAATCCAAACAAAAACCCTAAAAGGCAAACAAAATAAAGTGATATATGATAGCCAGTTTATATCTGGAAATGATTCTGGGGCTAAACATGTATGGCAGTCTGAGCGCATATTTTCTTATTGTGGTCATAAGGTATAGATTAGCCAAGTGAGGTATGGGGAGTTTTCCTGACATCTCCAATCTATATAATACAATGGCCTGATCTATGTTATCCGTGTGAGTTCACACAATATCAATATTAAACGCGGGCAGTACTGGAAGAATGGTTTGTAAGCTGAGGCACCTAAGAAAGTCGTGAGTTCAAAGATATCCAGGTTAGACCCTTACTATTACAAAGTGCCTGCTACAGATCTGCCAGGGACCACCAAGTTAGTGGATGCTGAGAGTGTATCCCTGGGAGCTATTAATTGGCCTGGTAGGGTTAAGCAATTGTGGTATGAAGGCAGAACCAATAAAAAAAAATTCATAGAATAAGGCAATTGCTATACATTCCTCTCAGATGGAGGGCCTAGAGTCTTCTACGATACTATGCTCCTCAAAATTTCCCTTAAACATGTATAAGGAGGACATTAGTCTAAAGATATTGAAAATAGCCTTTACGAGTACAATGTATAAGTTATAAATCTATCCAGGACTTAGTTTAATAGGAGTTTGCATATTTTAAGTAAGTATTGAAACATTAGTCTATCTTGGGGTGCGGCTATGAAAAGACAATAAAATACATGCACGGTTGAAATGAGCAAAAGTTAGAATGTTATATAACATAGATAGCATATGTGCTCAGAATTAAGTGATCTCTTAGCTAGGAAGGAGAACCAATGGATTTCAGGTTAAAATGATTAATCCAACACAGAAACAAAATGTTATCAATTTATGGGCAGGATAGTAGATTACCTAGAACTTCATTGCCATCATGTGCTGTTGCAAATAAACAGATTTAATAAATAAACAATGAATAAAGTCCAACAGGGCTAAAAACTAAAGGTAAACAGTCTCTAATATATATATATATATATATATATATATATATATATATATATATATAGGCAAGTGCTCCATTTCAAAAACTTCCCATTTGGCCAGTACGAAGCAGTCTGAGTTGTAAGTGACTTCTTCTTTGCGATCTGGTCTAAAATTCAGGTCTGGGGCTGTAACATATATCGGGTGGACCAGCAACGATATTTGCGAGCTTTCCTCTGGTGCTGTAATCGGCTCCATAACAGGGAAATCTAAAATTTAATCTCCCGATTTAGGCTCCGATCCACTGCATGTAGCTTCAGTGCGAGGTGTAGCTCTGCTTTGGCCTACATCAGGCTGTGCGCTAGCTGTCCACGTGGTATCACGCTGGGAATCACGTTCTGGTAGTTGTCGATATTGAGAGGCTGTCCTAACGGGCCACAAGGAGGTTACCAGTAGCAGTGTTTTTGTCCTGTTTTTTATTTTGTCTCAGTTGCCTGAACAGCTTTGCTTAATCTTTCATAACTTATAAACAGCTGCTCAAATTTAGGCAGAAAGATAGAGCATATTTGGTAAGCAATGTCCCTTGCTGAGTCCATTGTTCAGCAATCCCTTATGGATTTTATTTTAGTAAATTAACTTCCAGGGAAGAAGAGTTTGAGAGGCTTCTATCTGCTAAAGGTTCAAGGACAGCTTGTCTGTCAAGGGAGATGCAGATGGCGTAGAAAAATGGCAAATTTGCAGGTATTAGACGAGGGTTTCTGCAGAGCTAAAACGTTTTGCTTCCATCTTCTAGGTCCGCCCACCGGAAGTCTCCGAGAATACTCTCTTAAATACTGTATCAAAGGGTTTTGCTTCAGGGAAGAAGGCATTTCCTTGCTCTGTAGGAACTGCTCAAAGATGAACTGGAGCCAGTATTGCAGGCTACAATTGTTGTATCTTGTATAGTAAGGATATTGGATTGCCCCACTTGGATGAAGAATTCGGCTCGGCTGAGTGAAGACGACTCAAGGTAGGGAGATCTTCAGGGGGTTAGTGTTAGGTTTTTTAAGGGGGGTTTGGGTGGGTTAGAGTAGGGGTATGTGGGTGGTGGGTTTTAATGTTGGGGGGGTTGTATTTTTTTTTTAAAGGTAAAAGAGTCGATTACTTTGGGACAATGCCCCGCAAAAAGCCCTTTTAAGGGCTGGTAAAAGAACTGATTACTTTGTAATTTAGAATAGGGTAGGGCATTTTTTTATTTTGGGGGGCTTTATTATTTTATTAGGGTGCTTAGATTAAGTGTAATTAGTTTAAACTTCTTGTAATTCTTTTTTTATTTTCTGTAATTTAGTGCTTGGTTTTTTTTTGTACTATAGTTTATTTTATTTAATTGAATTTAATTTTAGGTAATTGTAGTTAATTTAATTAATTTAATGATAGTGTAGTGTTAGGTTTAATTGTAACTTAGGTTAGGATTTATTTTACAGGTAATTTTATAAGTATTTTAGCTAGGTTAATAACTATTTAATAACTATTCTACCTAGTTAAAATAAATACAAAGTTGCCTGTAAAATAAAAATAAATCCTAAAATAGCTACAATATAATTATTAGTTATATTGTAGCTATCTTAGGGTTTATTTTACAGGTAAGTATTTATTTTTAATTAGGAATAATTTAGTTAATTGTAGTAATTTTTATTTAGATTTATTTAAATAATATTTAAGTTAGGGGGGTGTTAGGGTTAGACTTAGGTTTAGGGGTTAATAAGTTTAATATAGTGGCGGTGGTATGGGGGGGCAGGATAGGGGTTAATAAGTTTAAGATAGGCGGCGGCGGTATAGGGGGGGCAGGATAGGGGTTAATAAGTTTAAGATAGGTGGCGGTGGTATAGTGGGGCAGGATAGGGGTTAATAAATTTAATATAGGTGGCGGCAGTATAGGGGGCGGCAGATTAGGGGTTAATAGGTATTATGTAGGTGGCGGCGGGGTCCGGGAGCGGCGGTTTAGGGGTTTGTAAGTTTAATTAGTTGCGGCGGGGTCCGGGAGCGGCGGTTTAGGGGTTAATTAGTATAATGTAGGCGGTGGCGGTGTAGGGGGGGCAGATTAGGGGTGTTTAGACTCGGGGTACATGTTAGGGTGTTAGGTGTAGACATTTCCTATAGGAATCAATGGGATATCGGGCAGCAGCGAACATGAGCTCTCGCTGCTGTCAGACTCCCATTGATTCCTATGGGATCCGCCGCCTCCAGGGAGGCGGATTGCAAACCAGGTACGCTGGGCCGGAATAGTGGCGAGCGTACCTGGTAGGTATTTGATAACTACCAAAAGTAGTCAGATTGGGCCGAACTTGCGTTCGGAACATCTGTAGTGACTAGTGATGTCGCAAATAGTTTGCCGGCGAATAGTTCCTGGCGATCATAGCATGTTCGCGTTCACTGCGGACGGCGAACATATGCAATGTTCGGTCCGCCCCCTATTCCTCATCATTGAGTAAACTTTGACCCTGTACCTCACAGTCAGAAGACACATTCCAGCCAATCAGCAGCAGACCCTCCCTCCCAGACCCTCCCACCTCCTGGACAGCATCCATTTTAGATTCATTTGGAAGCTGCATTCTTAGTAAGAGGAGGCACAGTGTAGCTGCTGCAGATTTAATAGGGAAATTGATAGCTAGGCTAGTGTATTCAGTGTCCACTACAGTCCTGAAGGACTCATATGATCTCTGCTGTAAGGACAGCACCCCAAAAAGCCCTTTTTAGGGCTAGAACATGTCTGCTTTTTTTTTTTTTCCTGTGAAATCTAATTGCAGTTGCCTGCCTGCCAGCGTGTGTGTCAGGCTCACAGCGTATACTGTGCCCACTTGCCCAGTGCCACCACTCATATCTGGTGTAACAGTAGTGTACATTTAAAAACAACAACACTTTTTTGACTGTGAAATAATAGCAGACAGCTGCCAGTACCCAAGATGGCCACCAATAAGGCAGATGGGTAGGGTTAGAGAGCTGTTTTTTGGGGGGGGGGGGGGGGATCAGGGAGGTTGGGGGCTAAGGGGGGATGCTACACCACAGCATATGTAAATATGCTAAAAAAAATTAAAAAAATTAAAAACCTTTTATTTTAGTACTGGCAGACTTTCTGCCAGTACTTAAGATGGCGGGGACAATTGTGGGGTGGGGGAGGGAAGGGAGCTGTTTGGGAGGGATCAGGGGGTCTGATGTGTCAGGTGGGAGGCTGATCTCTACACTAAAGCTAATATTAACCCTGTAAGCTCCCTACAAACTACCTAATTAACCCCTTCATTGCTAGCCATAATACACGTGTGATGTGCAGCAGCATTTAGCGGCCTTCTAATTACCAGAAAGCAAAGCCAAAGTCATATATGTCTGCTATTTCTGAACAAAGGGGATCCCAGAGAAACATTTACAACCATTTGTGCCATAATTGCACAAGCTGTTTGTAAATGATTTCAGTGAGAAACCTAAAATTGCGAATTTTTTTTTTTTTTTTTTTAAATTTGATCGCATTTGGCGGTGAAATGGTGGCATGAAATATACCAAAATGGGCGTAGATCAATACTTTGGGTTGTCTACTACACTACACTACACTTAAGCTAAAATTAACTCTACAAGCTGCCTACATGCTCCCTAATTAACCCCTTCACTGCTGGGCATAAAACAAGTGTGGTGCGCAGTGTCATTTAGCAGCCTTCTAATTACCAAAAAGCAACGCCAAAGCCATATAAGTCTGCTATTTCTGAACAAAGGGGATCCCAGAGAAACATTTACAACCATTTATGCCATAATTGCATAAGTTGTTTGTAAATAATTTCTGTGAGAAACCTAAAGTTTGCGAAAAAGTGAACAATTTTTTTTTTATTTGATCGCATTTCGCTGTAAAATGGTGGCATTAAATATACCAAAATGGGCCTAGATGAATACTTTGGGTTGTCTACTACACTACACTTAAGCTAAAATTAACTCTACAAGCTGCCTACATGCTCCCTAATTAACCCCTTCACTGCTGGGCATAAAACACGTGTGGTGCGCAGTGTCATTTAGCAGCCTTCTAATTACCAAAAAGCAACGCCAAAGCCATATGTCTGCTATTTCTGAACAAAGGGGATCCCAGAGAAACATTTACAACCATTTATGCCATAATTGCATAAGTTGTTTGTAAATAATTTCTGTGAGAAACCTAAAGTTTGTGAAAAAGTGAACAATTTTGTTTTATTTGATCGCATTTGGCAGTGAAATGGTGGCATTAAATATACCAAAATTGGCCTAGATGAATACTTTGGGTTGTCTACTACACTACACTTAAGCTAAAATTAACTCTACAAGCTGCCTACATGCTCCCTAATTAACCCCTTCACTGCTGGGCATAAAACATGTGTGGTGCGCAGTGTCATTTAGCAGCCTTCTAATTACCAAAAAGCAACGCCAAAGCCATATAAGTCTGCTATAATGGCATGTCTGGGGCAAGGGTCCATCTGACCACTGATACCTGGTCTGCAAAGCATGGTTAGGGCAGGTATATCACCTACACTGCGCACTGTGAAGCGGGCGTAACCCTTACACTACCTGATCGATACAACCTCATACCTGATGTTTTAAAGCACGTTATTCCAAACAATTTAGGAATGTTAGGTGTTTTATGCCCTTTATGGATTAAAACCAGACTCTGCATCAACTATGTAATTTTTCATGGGAGTTTTGCCATGGATCCCCCTCCGGCATGCCACAGTCCAGGTGTTAGTCCCCTTGAAACAACTTTTCCATCACTATTGTGGCCAGAAAGAGTCCCTGTGGGTTTTAAAATTCGCCTGCCTATTGAAGTCTATGGCGGTTTGCCCGGTTCGCCCGTTCGCGAACTTTTGCGGAAGTTCGCGTTCACCGTTTGCGAACCCAAATTTTTATGTTCGCGACATCACTAGTAGTGACGTAACCATCGATCTGTGTCGGACTGAGTCCGGGGGATCGTAGGTTACGTCACTAAATTCTACTTTTGCTGGGCTGTAGGGCTTGATAACTAAAGCGAATCAGCCTTGCCACAAATACGCTGCGGAATTCCAGCATATTTGCGGTTGACAGCTTGATAACTAGAGGCCAGTGTGTGGAGAGCAGTTCTAACTCACTTGTGAGGGAGCGCAGCGGCAGAGTTGCCAGCAAGCAGCACTGCACACAGACTGATAGGCACAGCCTAGCCAAGACTCATTCAGGCATTCCAAATTGCCGAATTTAGTTTATTACATCATGTAATTCTAATGTGAGCACTGAGCAGCTGAGCTGTCAGCTGAGGCGGTCAGGAGCGGCCGCTCACCGCTCCTATAGAGGCAATGGGGCAGCGGTTGCTTGCTTTAGTCACTGTCTAAGGCAACTTAACTGGTCCCCTGCGCAACTGCAATTAGTCTAACTCACTAAGTCACTCACTGCCTGGCTGTCTGTCACTCACTGGGTGAGGGAATAAGGTGGGGATAGGCTGGCTAGAATGTCAGTCCAGTCGTCACACACAGTCACACGTGACATAGTCAGGACGGAGCCTACTAGTTGGAACAACTTGGAGGCCATGTGGGAGCCGGATGTAAAGTCAGTGTTACCGGTATTACGGATCATCACGACAGACACAGACCAGTGCAATAGTCTAACACAAAAAGAAAACTTACAAAAGAAACTTTAAAGTATGTTAATTAAAAATACTGAGTTTAGGGGAAACTTGAAGCGGCACAATTATGTACATCATGTATTCAATAGGGTAATAAGACTGACTTTACTGTACAGTAGTGTAATGGCACATTTGTATATTTGTAACTGTTGACTTAAATGATAAATAGATGCCCCTTTAGCCTGCCCTATTATCCACCTATTATCATTATCTGCCCTGGTCAAGGCTGCTTCAAGTTCTTCTTCTGAAAACAGTGCAAAACCCTTATATAATAATTCTATTGACTTATGAAATGATACCTCCATGTATTGTATATATATATAGTACATAATAAGAGGAAATACACACTCACATGAACAAACCTACATTAAATATTTAATGTAGGTTGTTTGTCCATGTGAGTGTGTATTTACCCTTTTTATGTTTAGTTAATAGTACACTACATGGAGGTATCATTTCATAAGTCAATAGAAATGTTGCATGCTCAGTAGTACTCTTTAGGGTGTCCAGCATTTACACATGCAGGGGTACACTGGAAACTGTCTGATTCCTAAAACAAAATGTGCTTCTGGCTCTTCAAGTTTCTTTTTAACTCCTATATGACCTTTATGTTAGCAGTTGTTTTAGCCTGGCAAGGTATTATTTTGATTTTTGATATTGACAAATGTCAGTATTTGTCTGTATTTAAAGGGACAGTATACACTCATTTTCATATAACTGCATGTAATAGACACTACTATAAAGAATAAGATGCACAGATACTGATATAAAAATCCAGTATAAAACTGTTTAAAAACTTACTTAGAAGCTGTCAGTTTGGCTCTGTTGAAAAGGTAGCTGGAAAGCCCACTGCAAGTGGCAAATAAGACACTCCCCCCTCCCCCTTCTTTTGCATATGAAAAGACCTTTTACACAAACAGGAGCAAGCTGGAGAAGGTAGCTGGCAGTATTCACATAAATCTTTGGGGCTTGGTTAGGAGTCTGAAAATCAGAGCAATGTTATTTAAAAATAAGCAAAACTATACATTTATTTTAAAAAAGAACCTTTATGGGCTATATAAATAGATCATCTACAAAACATTTATGCAAAGAAAAAATGATTGTATAATGTCCCTTTAAAGGGACACTAAACCCAAACATTTTCTTTCATGATTCAGATAGAGAATACAATTTTAAACAAAATCTCAGTTTACTTCTATTATTTAATTTGCTTCATTCTTTAGATATCTTTTGTTGAAGAAATAGCAATGCACATGGGTGATCCAATCACACAAGGCACCTGTGTGCAGCCACCAATCAGCAGCTATTTGAGCCTATCTAGATATGCTTTTCAACAAAGGATATCAAGAGACTTAAGCAAATTAGATAATAGTATTAAAATAGAAAGTTTAAAATTGCATGCTCTTTCGAAATCATGAAAGAAAAATGTTGGGTTTCCCTTTAACTGCTTTTGAAGAGACACATACAAACACACAGATAGGATCTTCTTCAGTTTTTGCCCCTATTTCACAAACATTGCACTGTTAAATAATCTATCCATTATGTACCCAGCATATTCTTCATGAGTTTACATACATTATACAAAAAACCCCCAACATATTGGGAGGAGTATCCCAATTATCCTCTATGAAAAATCTGGTATGTGCATTCTATGGGTGCGGCAAAATTTAGGACTGGTCTAAAAATATTCCAGGGCTGCTTTTCCTTCCCAGTCCGGCCCTGTTTTAAAGGACGGATATGAAAACAGAGTAAAATAAGGAACTGATTAGGT
Source organism: Bombina bombina (assembly GCF_027579735.1). Classification (NCBI taxonomy): domain Eukaryota; kingdom Metazoa; phylum Chordata; class Amphibia; order Anura; family Bombinatoridae; genus Bombina; species Bombina bombina. The sequence goes on from NC_069502.1 coordinate 362,033,019, forward strand.
AAAATGTTGAATAAGATGATATATAAATAGAAGCAATAAAGTACATATAATATAGAGTAATATCATTCAAATTACAATTTTTATTGTAAAAGCTGTTGTTGTCCTGTAATGGCAAATGCTGCAAATTTTACATTTGGATCTATTCTACTAAAACATTTCTTTCCTAGGGTTAGGAATGTCTCAATTTATAAATTCTAGGGGGCTGATTTATCCACAGTCGGATGGACATGATACGCTGTAGCGGATCATATCTGCCGACATCACTGAATGCCGACAGCATACTCTGTCACCATTTAACATTGCACAAGCAGTTCTGGCGAATCAGCCGCTAGTAGGGATTGTCAATCAACCCGATCATATCCAATCGGGTTGATTGCTGTCCGCCGCCTAAGAAAGCTGCTTCTTAACTGCTGTTTCCGGTGAGCCTGAAGGCTCGTGCGGAAACAGGGGGATCATGGGCCATTCGGCACTTGTTAAATCAGCCCCTATGTCACAAGTTTACTCCTGTCTAAAATAGTTTTCAAATGCATTTTAAAAAGTAAACTAGATCCTGCTTCAAGTAGTTCTTTTATTTATTAAATTATTGCTAATTGGGACTTCCGGTGGGCGGGCCAACCGACAAATCGCATCAAGACGGAGCTCCGTGAGACTTGCCGGAATAAAGGTTTAAAAAGCCCTGAATATAACCCGACAGCTCAACTCCTAGGCAGCATCGTCCTCCACAGACTGCCGGAACTGCATAGAGCCAGGAGCAGACATCTAGCTCCACCACTGGAGGAGACACAGTAAGAACTGCTAGACAGTGGGCCATAGAGAACGCCTGCGAGGCAAAGGCCAGTAAATACATCACTCATACACAGAGCGATTAACTAGTGGAGAAGGGGTGAGGGGGAGTGGGGGCAAATAGAGAGCAAGAAGTGAATGGAGAGTCTGAGACCCGACATGGAGCACTACTGTTTTGGTGCAAAGTCAATCGCCATCTTGGAGCCCTGGAGAGCCCCTTACACACTAGTCTAGCCTAAGGGACACCCTGAAAAGGGTTGCAGGGTAACAATAAAAGACACAGCAAGCAAGTGAATAGCTCTTACGCATCTGAACCTGAATCAGACGGCATAGACATCTACACAAGCCATATATATAGCGTGATATATAGTTTCTGGGGGATTGAGAATACTGGGGCAGGACTACACAATAACGATCCCCACACCAGGAGGAGATTAGCTGACCCCAGCTCACCCACACCTAACATCTGGCAGGGAGATTCAGTGAAACCACCCCCCTTCACATGTAGTGGAACACCAAGCCACTTGTAGAACAGATTTCATGTGGGAGAAACAAATAGATATGGCACACTAAACGAAGGCCAGATAACCCCCCTCATATCAGACCCTCCAGAAATACTATAAAAACAGGCTCTCAACTAATTACATAACCATCCCAGGTCTTCTTCTCCCATTAGACTACCAGAAAAGTCCCCAGCCGCAGAACAGCCTGCATGCAAAACTATTACACTCAATACAACAAAAAGACTGATACAATGGCAGGAAAGCAAAAGCATTCAGATAGACGCCAAAAGAACCAAGTAGAAATTCATGAGATGGCGCTGCCATCTACAGAAACTCCAACAGTCCCAACGCAGGACACACACCCTATTGTGGCACAGCTTTCTGGATTATTCCTACCCAAGATTGAGCAGCTCCAGACAGGCATGGATACCCTGTCTACAGATCTCAGAGCCTTTTCAGCAAGACTAACTAACGTTGAGCAAAAAACAGCGGAGGGAGAGGAGAGATACAGAGAAACATCTTCTTCAATCTCCAACCTTCAGAAGCATAATACGATACTACAAGCCAAATTGGAGGACTTGGAGAACAGGTCAAGGAGGAACAATATCAGGATAGTGGGAGTTTCCGGAATCAGTCCCACCAAAAGACTTATTGCACTTTGCAGAAACTACTCTCCCTGAGCTGCTCAAGCTTCCCAACTTCAATCTACCTTGCATTGCAGAGAGGGCCCATAGAATAGGAACTTCCCAACATGAGGGAAGGCCGGGCCCCGAGACAGATAATTATACGCTACCTAAATTTCATGGACAAAACAATACTACTTTGCGCATACAGAAAAATGTCCCCCATTGTATATGAAGGGAAGAGGATATACATCTTTCAAGACTACTCTGCGGAAGTCTCCAAAAAGAGAAGAGAATTCTCACCCTACTGCAGGGACTTGATAGCACAAGGGGAATCTGTGACACTTCTATACCCAGCCAGGCTGCGACTGCAAACAGCAAAGGGACCGAAGATATTTGAGACACCAAAGCATTTGCAGCTGTTCATGGAACAGAATAAGAGAAATATAGAGCAACCACAACAGGCCCAGCAAGAAGACGACGAGAACACTTGAATCTGAAGGGCCTTTGAAGATTATTGTGACTCACATTTTAGCCCAACGGGGCTACTTTGGCCAAATGGAGGGCCACGGAGAACTCAGGGTGGTTCAAACCACTGATTATATATCCTTTTTCAGAAATAGGGGGGGGGGAGGGCTTTTGGGAGTTTGAAAAGTTAACTTGTTTGTGTTCCTAAGTGTTGAGAGTGATAGTTTATAATATTTTCAGATAAACTTTTACAAACAGCTGCAGTAGACAGAGACCAGGTGATAAAAGAAAACTGTGCTCACTTGTGCCTTAATCTTTCAGGGTCTAGGACGGAGTGGCAGGGAAAACTGGGAAACTCTGATGGGACTACTCTCTCTCCCTCAGCCAGCCAACATTAAGTACTCAAGGCAGATCACATACATTTCTTGCTCACTACACACTATCAAACACACTAAACGTACCCACAGAGACCCAGCATGAAGATAGTGTCCTGGAATGTTGGGGGCACAACATCTCCCATAAAGAGAAAGGCTATCCTCAAATATCTTATAACCCAATGTGCTGATATAGCAATACTAGAAGAGACACATTTATCGTGTGCAGAACACCTAAAACTGAGACAGGGGTGGGTGGGGGAAGTAGTGCACACCACATATGAAGAGAAGCGAGCTAGGGGAGTTGCTATCCTCTTCAAAAGAAATCTAGATTATACCATTGACAAGCAACAGGTGGACCCAGAAGGCAGATACGTACTCATAAAACTGAGACACAAGAATAGAACTTTCACTGTCGGGGGGTATATGGACCACACACTAACAAGCAAGAGTTTTGGAAAGATTTTGGCAATATTGTCCTGAGGTTTGCCGATTCCCCAATGATTTTGGGGGGGATTACAATATAGCACCTCAAACACCAGCGGACAGGTTTAGGGACCCTAACACATCCACAAGACACACCTCGACTTACCATAACGCTAAAAGAGATTCATTGACCCTATCTAAATTTAAATACTCCCTAGCATTGACAGACATCAGGAGGGATAGACATCTGGAAGAACGAAATTACACCTGCACCACCACGGCTAAAGACACACTTTCTAGGATAGATCTCTTTCTAACGACTAATGCTCTAGGACCAAACATCATTGACGCAAGCATAGACATTGCAACAATATCGGACCATGCACCTATTAGCCTTAAACTCAACTTCACACCACGGAGAGAGGGCCCTCGCAGATGGTTCTTCCCGACCTACCTTTATGAGGACATAAACTTCCAACGACTACTTATAGGGGAATGGAGGGCATACAAGACCTTAAACACTAGAGTACACTACAGATAGTCCTGAAAAAGACCCACATATAGGGCCGAAACGCGTTGACAGTTTATGGTGAGCTTCTTTTCAGTTGTTTATTCTTTACATATAGCTGTATTGCACTATGTATTGTTTTTTCGCTTACAGGTAAACAAGGATTGTTTGAAGAAATCCCAGGATAATTTCCGATCTTTCATCACATATCACTTGCACCTATAACTTTTGATTATTATTTTTACTACCATTGAGGAATTATTCACACATATATCATTTAACTTCTTATTTTTATATCACTTGGATGACATCAGACTTTTGGATCACATCGCTTTCACTACTTTATTTTTGTGTACACATATAGAAGCACCTTTTTTGTGTATTCTTTATATTTTTCAATATTTTTTATTTTTTTAATTTTACCCTTTTTTCACTTTTTTTCAAGTTCACAGGACCCCACAAGTGTTTTTTCACCGTATGGTATTTCATTAACTTTTTTAAACCTCTATATTCGATACATCCATGGACTAATTATCCATCCCAATCAGATTGATCCTTGATTATTCATATATATGTTCACTAGCTTTTAGACTGTTATTAATTATTGAACTACATCTTGTTTTATTTCTATTATTGAACTACATCTTGTTGTAATTTTATGCATTTTATTATTATTATTAGTATTATGTTTATCATGGATCCATGAATTGTAGTATTGTATGTTTTAACATTATATTGTATAATTAAATTAATCATTTATTATAATTATACATTTTAGTATCTTTGTCCTATAAACTCATCTTTCATTTATCTAGCGCTCCTCAGCATCTCATACCTTAAACACTACACACAGGCATGATACCCTTTTATTCTGGGAAGCAAGTAAGGCGGTGATGCAAGGTATTATAACCTCCTACTCAGCAGGTAAACTGAGACAAAGAAAACAGAGAGCAGAAGCCATGCTGAGGAGGGTGCTTAGTGCGAGGAACAAATATCTGCGTAACCCTAGCCAGTTGACAAAACAAAACTATGTGGAGGCAAAGACCATCAGAGATACTGCACTGCACCTAAATGCAGTGAGGGAAATTACATCAGTACAGGCAAAATTCTATAGATTCGGAGGTAAGACAGGGAAATTCTTGGCGAGACTCACCAAACTCACCAGACCAAACAAGTGTATAGGCGCTGTCAAGGTAGGAGACACCGTGCACACAACCACACCAAGAATACAAACAGCCTTTAGGGACTATTACCAGTCATTGTACAGTGGACAAAAGATAGACGAAACTCACCAGAAGTCCTTCTGGGAATCTATACACTGCCCACAAATAACAGAGGAACACTTGAGTATCCTTAATGCACCTATCACGGAGACTGAGACTATGAGGGTTATTAAAGCGCTACCACTCGACAAGACCCCGGGCCCTGATGGACTTCCCGGGGAATACTATAAATTGCTGGGGGGGGGGGGGGGGAGGTGGCATTGGTGCTTACATCACTCTTTAATAAAATTGTGAGTGGGGTGGGAGAGCTGTCAGATCGTTTCACAGAGGCTAATGTTATGGTAATCCCCAAGGAGGGTAGAGACCCGCTCCTTACCCAATCGTTTCGACCAATCTCCTTAATGAACCAGGATTAAGTACTTACACTCTGATAAACCAAGACCAAACTGGCTTTGTAAAGGGAAGATCCTCAGTACTAAATATGCGAAAACTTCAATTCATATTGACTCATTTTTGGAATAAGGATGGCTGGGGGGGAGAGCCCGGAGGCGTGTGCCTTGATGATCGATGCAGAAAAGGCCTTTGATATGGTCCTGTGGGACCACCTCTTCTATACTCTAGACAAATTTGGTATCCGGGGTTTATTCGCGCACACGGTCAGGTCATTATATTCCAACCCCGGGCGTCTGTCTTGATCAACGGGGCTCCCTCCCCCTCTCTCCAACTGGGCAGAGGAACAAGGCAGGGGTGCCCGCTTTCGCCCCTCCTCTTTGATCTAGCCATTGAGCCTCTTGCCATCAGGATACGATCAGGGTTGTGGGTGGAGTCCAGTGTCATCTGTCCCTTTTCGCGGATGACATGATATTATACATACAGAACCTAAAAAAAACATCCCTCTTATCATGCAAATTATACAACACTTTGGTCTAATCTCTGGCTATAAAATAAATACAGACAAATCTGAACTGATTTGGCTACATCCTCAACAGACACATACCATTTTGCCGTACAACTTTAGACATATTACACACTCCTTTAAATATCTGGGAATCAAAATTTCCACAAACCCAAGGGAATGGTATAATCTCAATTACCGCTCAATGATTAAGGATCTTCCAGACATGCTACTCAGGTGGGAAAAATTGCCCATCGCACTGTCAGGAAGGATTGCACTAATAAAAATGATCATGTTCCCGAAACTCTTATATCTGTTTCAGTTGATTCCCGAAAATATCCACAAAACAGATCTCTCTGTAATCAACAAATCTATGCTAACCTTCATGTGGGCAGGGAAAAAACATAAAATAAAATCCAGTAGAATGATGGCGGACATTGGCTCAGGTGGACTAGCAGTTGCAAACTTGGAGGCGTATTGTGAGGCAGCCCAGATTAAATATGTTCTGGACTGGCTGACAGGGAAGCAACACTTTACACTGACGGCTCTGGAGGAACAGGTGACAGCCCCGAGGTCACTACAGACAATCCCTCATATGACACCCTCACTCACACTTAAACTCATTAAAAACTATCCACTAATATACCAACCCCTGCGTGCATGATGGAAAATGTGTAAGAAGCTCCGGTTCAACCACAACTACACGAGATACCTGCCCCTGAGGGGTAAAACAGAATTCCCTGTGGGAATTGACTGTGGGGTGTTTGCCTCATGGAAAACCAAAGGGTTGACCTCTATACTCCAGTTAGTAAACACTTTAGACATGAAAGTCAAATCATTTCACGACTTACAGTCGCAGTTCGAACTCCCCCATAAACATCACTTTGCGCACTTACAGGCGAGACATTATGTAAACAACTTACTTCAATACAAGGAGATCACAGATCAGAACTCGGATATAAATAGGCTCCTACAAAAGGTTACACAAGGGTAAACATCTATAGCTCCGATCTATAAGCTTTACATGAAACATAATAATGAAGCAACAACCAAACACATAAGTTATAGTTGGTCGAACATTTTAAACATGGAAATCACGACAGATATGATTAAGAGAAGCATACAAAAGTCGAGAGGAGCAACACTATCGGCGGTTAACAGAGAATCACACATCAGACTTTTACAAACTGCATACATACCACCTGTAATCTTTAAAAAGTGGAGGTCAAGTGCGGAGGGTCTTTGTCAGAAATGCAAAGCACTGGACGCAAACTTATCACACATGCTATGGGACTGTCCTAAGATTCGCAAATTCTGGGGGATGATAGCACATTGGATGAAAAATATATTTCACATTGAGGTAGGGGTTTCCCCTACACTGATAGTGCTTCTTGACACCTCAACACTAACATCCAACACCGTGAGCAAACTGATAATTAATATCATTCTCCAGGCTAGGAAACTGATCTTTAGGGAATGGCTGGGCACTGTTCCCCCCACGCTTCCACAACTCAAGGTTAGCATGCAACAACAGGTAACATATGAGGTAGCTGACACTTTGAGGGATGTACAGAGAAGAACTAGACCCTTCATGAGGAAATGGGAGTCATACATACGCACCATGAATACTACCATACAAACACAAATTGTGTCCCTCCTTGAGGAACACTGAGTTTTTGTTAGAAGAACACCTGCGAGGTAAATGGAACTTCCTATACACAGAGAGGGGTGAGAGACGAACAGATAACAGTTAACTCAACTTCCAGTGATCTGTCTTGGTGCTGCGGTTGGGGGAGAGAGAGGATATGGGCCATGGAGCCTGCCTTGTCTGGTAATCGCTGCTGCAGGGTTATCAAATTAATGTCAAACTATCTATATTGTTATAATAAGTTGTTCATTGTTCAACATCTTTATATATGGAAAAAGTGAAATGTGTAGTTACTATTTTAGATAATGCTCCTCAACAATGTCATATGATGATTATTAACAATACTTTGTTGATCTCTAGAATTGTGTAACAGAGGACTATGTGAGTGGGGGGTGGGAGGGACTTCTTGTCTCAACTTATAGACACGCATATATGTAAAGAGACAATGTATAACTGATACGGACTCATTGTATTGTTCTCATAGTGAATCTTTACCATAACTAATGTTGATGTGTTTATCCATAGTATCCTTCAATCGAAAAATAACGTTTAAAAAAAAAAAAAAAAAATTGCTAATTGTAATATTTGGCTGTTTTATCATTTATTAAATATTATGTTTATAAAAGCCAAATAAGAAGACCATTAAACACCACACTGTATGACCATTTAATGAATATTAACAAGTCTTTTACAAGTCATAGCTACTCAGAACACTTTAGAAAGGTAAAACACAAACAGCTAGATTATGAGTTTTGAGCGCTATAGGGATTTTAACGACCGCCACAAAAACAGCGTTATTTCACCTCCTTATAGCGCTGCTATTACAAGTTTATAAAAAGCAGGCTTGTGCGGGCGATATGGTGGCGTTGAGCTCCATACCGCACCCAAATACAAGCGCTGCTTTGACGTGCTTGTGCACGATTTTCCCATAGACATCAATGGGGAGAACTGTCAAAAAAAAGCCTAACACCTGAGATTGCGGAAAGAAAAGCTCCGTAACGTAGCTCCATTGATGTCTATGGGGAAATAAAAAGTTATGTTTAAACCTAACACCCTAACATAAAAACCACGTCTAAATACCCCTAATCTGCCGCCCCCGACATCGCCGCCACCTTTATAATGTTATTAACCCCTAATCTGCCGCCCTTAACATCGCCGCCACCTAAATAAAACTATTACCCTTAATCTGCCGCTTCTGATATCGCCGCCACCTACATACAGTTATGAACCCCTAATCTGCTGCCCTAACATCGCCGCCACCTAAATACACTTATTAACCCGTAATCTGCCGCCCTTAACATCCCTGCCACCTACATTGCACTTATTAACCCCTAATCTGCCGCCCCAACATCGCCGCCCCTACCTACACTTATTAACCCCTAATCTGCCGCCATTATACTAAACTTATTAACCCCTAAACCTCTGGCCTCCAACATCACTAAATAAATATATTAACCCCTAACCCTATCGTAACCCTAAGCCTAAGTCTAAACCTAACCCTAACACCCCCTAATTTAAATATAATTAAAATAAAGCTAAATAAACCTTACAATTATTACCTAAATAATTCCTATTTAAAACTAACTTACCTGTAAAATAAAACCTAAGCTAGCTACAATATAACTAATAGTTATATTGTATCTATCTTAGGTTTAATTTTTATTTCACAGGTAAGTTTGTATTTATTTTAAGTAGGTAGACTAGTTAGTAAATAGTTATTAACTATTTAATAACTACCTAGTTAAAATAAATACAAAAATACCTGTAAAATGAAATCTAACCTGCCTTACACTAAAAACTAACATTACAATAAAATAAAATATATTAAATTATTAAAATACAATTTTCTAAATTGCAAAAAAAATCCAATAGCCCTATCAAAATAAAAAAGCCCCCCCCCAAAATAAAAAAAACCTAGCCTACACTAAACTGCCAATGGCCCTTAAAAGGGCCTTTTGTGGGCATTGCCCAAAAGAAATCAGCTCTTTTACATTGCAATAAAAAATACAAACAACCCCCCAACAGTAAAACCCACCACCCACCCAACCAAACCCCCAAAATAAAAACCTAACCTAACCTAAAAAAAAAACCCACCCAAAAAACCATTAAAAAAACCTAACACTAACCCCCAAAGATTCACTTACAGTTATCGAAGTCTGGACATCCATCCTCCTCCAGCCGGCGAAGTCCTCATCCAAGTGGCAAGAAGTCTTCATCCATGCGGCCTCTTCGATCTTCATCCAGCCGGCGAAGTCCTCATCCAAGCGAGAAAAAGTCTTCATCCAGATGGCATCTTCTATCTTCATCCATCCGGCGTGGAGTGGGTCCATATTCAAGACATCTGGCGTGGAGCATCCTCTTGTTACGGTTGTCAGCGTCAACTGAAGGTTCCCTTTAAGTGAAGTCATCCAAAATGGCGTCCCTTACATTCCTATTGGCTGAAAGATTTCTATTAGCCAATAGGAATTAAAGGGGAAAAAATCCTATTGGCTGTTGCAATCAGCCAATAGGATTGAGCTTTCATCCCATTGGCTGATCCAATCAGCCAATAGGATTGAGCTCTCATTCTTTTGGCTGATTGGAATAGCCAATAGAATGAGAGCTCAATCCTATTGGCTGATTGGATCAGCCAATAGGATGAAAGCTCAATCCTATTGACTGATTGCAACAGGAGGAGGATGGATGTCCAGACTTCGATAACTGTAAGTGGATCGTCGGGGGTTATTGTTAGGTTTTTTAAGGGTTTTTTGGGTGGTTTTTTTTTATAGGTTAGGGTTTTGGGCAATTTGTAAAAGAGCTAAATGTCCTTTTAAGGGCAATGCCCATCCAAATGCCCTTTTCAGTGCAATGGTTAGCTTAGGTTTATTTAGATAGGTTTTATTTAGGGGTTTGGTTGATTTCTTTGAGGGTGTCAGTCACTGTTCCCTCTAAGACCAGTTTTTTTGTGCGGCCCAGCAGTGAAACAGTTAATTAAGTAACAACACCAAGCAATTAGCAAACATTGCACAATGCAGACTGTAAGGTATGGTTCTCTTATTAACTGTTTCACTGCTGGGCTGCACACAAAACTGGCCTTAGAGGGAACACTGGTGTCAGTATATGGCCGGGTTATAACACGATATATTTAATAATTATTCTTTAAAATAAACCCTCAATCAATATGCATATACTAAAACCATTAAAATTAATATAAATTCCTGAATTCTTTTTATTAGTTAATAACTATAGACACATCAAAATATATTTGTAGGAACCAGAATATGAGTCAAACTATACAGTGTTTAAATTATTATAATATGCTATACTCTTTACAAAGCAAACCAAATTGTATGTTATAACTAGCCTTATTCCCAATAGAATTTCATTCAATTAACACAATGAGATTCCAAGATCTTTAGCTACTAACATTCAAGCAATACAATCAGCTATTTAGTCACAATTGATTCTAACACAATTCGAATTTAAAATATCAAAATAGTATCTATTATTTGTGCAAAAAACAATTTTAAAATATATATATCTATATTTGCAAAGATTAATTACTTAGTACTAAGGATTTGTTTTTAAAATACACAGGCTATGAAATACAATGTTAAAGTACAATTGTTCCTTTAAGTCTGCTACCTACAGCAACAATGGATGTTTGTTTAAATATTTAGCATACAAAAGGCAAGCTTAAAACTATTCAGGACTATGAATATAATTCTAAAATATAAATATGCTCTTTAAATCTATCAGTTGTAATTTAACTGCAGCGACTATGCATATATTTTGTTTTAGACATTTACCTGTAATTAGCAACCTTTTATACTTTACCAAAATAAACAAATCGATATCCAATTTCCAATATTTCTCACAGGTCCAATTTCACCTTAGAATACCAAAATTGGAGTATGTTGCATGTGGAGAATAAAAAGTAGCTATTTGCTTATAATAACTGCAGCAGTTATCTGTCCAGGGTTTCAGCAAACAGTTCACCAGCCAAAGTTTAGCAAAAGTTAGCCAAGTTTTTGCAGCAAAAGTTCTGCCCTTTCTCTCTCTATGCTTGGGGTTAAATCATCTGCTATCACCCCTTCCCTTTTTTGTTAAGTACCATCATTGGTGAAATTGGAAACGCACAACGGAAGCTTGTCTCGGATTGGCCCTTCTAGCTTGTCCCTTCTTATTGGATACCTGGGAGGTCTTATCGGATTGGCCCTGGGAAATTTAATTTTTTTTAACAGCCAAAGGCTTTTTGGCTGTAATACTGGACCTTGGCCATCGGGGGCAGCATGACAAACAAACAGCAATACAGTCCTAACATTCATTTTATACTGCTAACAGAAGATTACAGACTTTATATTTTTAAAATGTACACTATAATTTGATATTAATAAACTATGTGTTTAATATTCATAGCATCATATAGTGATATTTCCTCTGATCACTTCAATATCAGACATAAGCATATTTTAATAATTATATCAATAAAAATTTATACTGCTAACTATTATTTCAAAATCCATCCAAAAAAAGCATTCAGCATCCTGGTATTTTATTGTATAATCTCAATAGGAATGCAATGTATTTCATATTTCTAATTCATATCTGAATGCATGACAATACCAAATGTAGATCTGAAATAAAAATAATAGTGTTATCAATTTTTATGTTAAAATAGAAAATATCCACATGTCTGTTTTTATGATTAAGGACATCTTATTTTCCTGTAACACAAAGGGAAAAATGGTCAAATATGTATACATCTATTTGTAGCATTTGTCTAAAATATTACTATTAGTCATTGCTTTCATATTTCTAATTAGCCATTCCTATGCTTAAAAAATACAGAGGCTAAGACATTTTATGCTTTTTATCTGAATATATATTTGAGTATTCCCTTATATGAGGAATATATAGATAAATTCTTTTGCAAAATTTATATTTTTTTATTTTATTATTCTCTTTATGTTACACAGAGATTTCAAATGCCAATTTGTCTGAGCTTTGCACATGGGAGATTCATGGGAGTATTAGCCTTAGGGTTACATTAGGGTTAGAGTTATGTTAGGGTTAGGATTAGGGGTTAATATATTTATGTCGAGTTAGGGATGTGGGGGGTCAGAGGTTTAGGGGTTAATAATTTATTTTAGTATATTTCATTGTGGGGGCTTGCGATTTAGTGGTTAATAGGTTTATTAAAGCAGCGGTGTGGGCAGATGGCAGATTAGGGGTTAATAATATTTAAATAGTGTTTGCGATGCGGGAGTGCAGCGGTTTAGAGGTTAATAGGTTTATTATAGTGGTGACGATGTCGGGGAGCAGCGGAATAGGGGTTAATAAATTTTAATAGTGGCGGTGAGGTCCGGAGCGGCAGATTAGGGGTTAATAAATTTATTATAGTGTTTGCAATGCGGGAGGGCCTCAGTTTAGGGGTTAATAGATAATCTACTGACTTTAGATAAGGTACGGGAAACTCGTAATACCGGCGCTATGGGAGTCCCATTGAAATATGACTTTTTAAAAAGTGTGGTACTGATGTTGTCTGACAGCCAAAAAGGTGTGCAGTACACCTATACCTACAAGACTTGTAATAGCAGCGTTAGGTAAAAAGCAGCGTTATGATTCAATAACGCTGCTTTTTCACTCATAATGCCAAACTCGTTGCTAAGCAACATTGAAGTGACTATTCACTAATTAAATGAACAGATAGTGAAAAATAAACATTCAATTTCTTTATTAAACAGAAAAAAAACACAAAGGGTGTCTGCAGTTGTGTTAGACAATTTTAATAAGAGTTACAAACCATATAAAATTGTGTTCACATTCAAAAACAAAAATAAGCTTCATCAGTCATTCAGTTCAAGTTCAGCTTGTACTCAACCACAGGGGCAAACGTTCAAAAGACATAGCTTAATGGAATGGCATGTTATTTAATGCTAAGTTACTGTTATGCATGGTCTGCAATGCTTGATTATTAATTTATTGTTTATATCTTTACTTTGATTGTGCTATTCTGATAATGCCTTGTTTATTACAAAGGTCAGGGCATTATATCAATGAATTGATAGTGCGATGAGTGTTTATACAGTATACAACAAAAGTGAGTACACCTTATTGCAATATCATTAACAATCAAATGATTCAAAATTGTATCCCCTTACAGTAATTGCATTACTTCTGAGTTGAACAGTAGGGTATTTGCTCTAATGTAAAATTAAAAAATGAATTGTTTAGATTTACTATATTAAAAATACAGGCCCCAAAGAATAAACTGTATTATGTTATGCATGTGGCTTTTTGAGCATGCACATAAAAACATTTAAATAATATGACTTTTAAACTTGATGAATATTTTTTACTTTTAAACCTGATGAATATTTTTTACTTTTAGACCTGATGAGTATTTTTTTTTTCAAAACCAGACTCGGAATGCTCTATCCCATGAGATCTTTCTGACAACGTTCATGCAGAATGGAGCAGCAGTTTGTCCTATAATCTTGCTTAAAAACATGATATTGAGATTTAAACTCCACAATATATTGCATCTAAAAATAATACTCTGCCACACACTGTATTGGCCAATAATATCCATTAACTACTAAAAAAAGCTTTTTTTTTGCAGTTCAAATCATATGGTTTTTCATGCATTATGTAGATTGTTAATGCTGTTGTGAGTACACATTTATTAAATTTTTATATATATATATATATATATATATATATATATATATATATATATATATATATATATACACACACAGTTGTGCTCATAAGTTTACATACCCTGGCAGAATTTATAATTTCTTGGCCATTTTTCCGAGAATATGAATGATAACACAAAAACTTTTCACTCATGGTTAGTGTTTGGCTAAAGCCATTTATTATCAATTAACTGTGTTTACTCTTTTTAAGTCATAATGACAACAGAAACTACCCAAATGACCCTGATCAAAAGTTTACATACCCTGTTGATTTTGGACTGATAACATGCACACAAGTTGACACAAAGGGGTTTGATGGCTATTAAAGGTAACCATCCTCACCTGTGATCTGTTTGCTTGTAATTAGTGTGTGTGTATATAAAAGGTCAATGAGTTTCTGGACTCATAACAGACCCTTGCATCTTTCATCCAGTGCTGTACTGAAGGTTCTGGATTCTGAGTCATGGGGAAAGCAAAAGAATTGTCAAAGGATCTGCAGGAAAAGGTAGTTGAACTGTATAAAAAAAGACAGGATATAAAAAGATATCCAAGGAATTGAGAATGCAAATCAGCAGTGTTCAAACTCTAATCAAGAAGTAGAAAATGAGGGGTTCTGTTTGATAACATACTGCATTCATCATGCCATCAATTCTGACCAAATTTCCTGTGCCTTTGTAGCTCACACATCCCCAAAACATCAGCGATCCAACTCCGTGTTTCACAGTAGGAATGGTGTACCTTTCATCATAGGCCTTGTTGACTCCTCTCCAAATGTAGCGTTTATGGTTGTGGCCAAAAAAGCTAAATTTTGGTCTCATGACTCCAAATGTCTTTGTACCAGAAGGTTTGAGGCTTGTCTCTGTGCTGTTTGGCGATTTGGGATACTTTGTGGCATTTGCGTAGTAACGGCTTTCTTCTGGCGACTCGACCATGCAGCCCATTTTTCTTCAAGTGCCTCCGTATTGTGCATCTTGAAACAGCCACACCACATGTTTTCAGAGAGTCCTGTGTTTCACCTGAAGTTATTTGTGGGTTTGTCTTTGCATCCCGAACAATTTTCCTTGCAGTTGTGGCTGAAATTTTAGTTGGTCTACATGACCGCGGTTTGGTTTTAACAGAACCTCTCATTTTCCACTCCAAATTCCTTGGATATCTTTTATATCCCTTTCCTGTTTTATACAGTTCAACTACCTTTTCCCGCAGATCCTTTGACAATTCTTTTGCTTTCCCCATGACTCAGAATCCAGAATCATCAGTGCAGAACTGGATGAAAGATGCAAGGGTCTGTCAGGAGTCCAGAAACTCATTGACCTTTTATACACATACACACTAATTACAAGCAAACAGATCACAGGTGAGGATTGTTACCTTTTAATAGCCATTCAAATCCATTTGTGTCAACTTGTGTGCATGTTATCAGGCCAAAATCACCAGGGTATGTAAACTTTTTATCAGGGTCATTTGGGTAGTTTCTGCTGTCATTATGATTTAAAAAGAGTAAACACAGTTGCTAATAAATGGCTTCAGACAAACACTAACCATGAGTGAAAAAAGTTTTTGTGTTATCATTCATATTCTCAGAAAAAATGGCCAAGAAATCATAAATTCTTCCAGGGTATGTAAACTTATGAGCACAACTGTATATACATATATCTATCTATCTATCTATCTATCTATCTATCTATCTATCATCTATCTATACACATACATATACACACACATTACTAAGTGTACTTCTAGATATGCTTTGATGTTATTTTTTTGTTGGATGTCCCACTAAGCCTTGGTCCATATGACGCTGCATTTTACTTGCAATATGATCTTACTTGTAAAAATTCTTGCATTTAAACCAAGCACATACAGCTAGCTGATTTATAACTTTCATTCATTTCTTATTGCTTTAAAATTTCTTGATTTCCAGTTAAAACCAAACAAAAAATCCAATAACAATTCCATAGTGAATCCATTATACTGGGAGTAATATCTAGAAATGTAAAATCAGTACAAGAAGTTGCTTGAAAATGTTGATACAGATATAGTAATATATCCGCATATGGGTCAAATAACTACAAAAGTAAAGTTAATCTAAAGTAGGAAAACTGCATGCACATCATTAAAATGGTTTAACTTTTCAGTTGTGCTGCCTGTGTGAATAACAGCTCTGTAATTCAAAACTTTGCCTCACTGGTTTCACTCAGTGAATCCAGATGCTAAACAGAATAAAAAAGTAAAGCGATCCTGTCACTGGACCAGATTACAAGTGGTGTGCTATTTAGAGATTTTGCGTGCAAACACTACCAGAAGTAAACTTTTTACGCTTGCTAGCTTCAGGACTTTTGATATTGCGACTGAGTTAAAGGGATAGTCTAATCAAAATTAAACTTTCATGATTCAGATAGAGCATGCAATTTAAAGCAACTTTCTAATTTACTCCTATTATCAATTTATCTTTGTTCTCTTGGTATCTTTATTTGAAAAAGCTGGAATTCAAGCATAGGAGGCAGCCTATTTTTGGTTCAAAACCCTGTAGCCACCAATCAGGAAGAGCTACCCAGGTTCTGAACCAAAAATGGGCCGGCACCTAAGCTTACATTCTTGCCTTTTCAAATAAAGATACCAAGAGAACAAAGAAGAAAAAAACTTATAATAGGAGTAAATTAGAAAGTTGCTTAAAATTGCACGCTCTATCCGGATCATGAAAGTTTAATTTTGACTAGATAGACTTCAAAAGAGAGTGGAAACTGAAAAATAACCAAAACACTTAATACTAGCTGACATTAGATCAACCAAATATTTTACATTTTATTTAGCCCTAACCCTTTACACAAGGACTTCAGTCACGCTAACTCGACAAGCACACATTTATTTTGCGCTCATGCGGACGCATTCACTTTCAACTTGTTATATGCTTGCAAGTAAGTGCACCACTTGTAATCTAGCCCTTTCTGTCAACCTCACATTGTATACAATACATTTTATTTTTACTGTATCATACAACAAATACATGCAGTATGAATAAGAGAAAGTATAGTCATTCTTTGCATTGGGTCTTTTATGAAAATACATTTGAAGAGTCTAGCAGTAAAATTTCAAAGAAGTGTTCGGAACACTGAGCTTTGTACTGAAAGAAAATCTATTAAAAACTTGTTTTGCACTTTTACCTCAAACCCTACTCAGTTTTGAAGTTCTACACAATAACCGAGCAGGCTGAACACTAAAATGCTAAGCAAAACCAGTTGTGAGGGTTATGTTTTCTGTTTGCATGTGATTACCCAGAATCCCTTTCTACCATAGAATCATTGAATGGGAGATGATGTGGTCAGAATTTTTTTTTTTTAGCAAGTAAACCATGAGTGTACTCACAGCCACTCTTTGTTTTTACTTTACAGCATTTATTTAGAAAGCAATTAGAGACTGTGTTATGTCACACAGTTTGCACCAGACATGCTCTCACCTGTTTGACTCCCAGTACGGGGGACTAACCAGAATGTCAGAATGTTTACTCTGCCATGTTCTTACATTTATACTATGAAAAAAATAAAGTAACATAGTCATTTTAGTCATTTGTCACACTGTACTATCCAAATGTGTAAAAAAGGCTATAGTGTTACAGAGTATTTACTATAAATGATGGCAAATGTTTGTAAAATTAGGCTGCTGTTTTATACTTGCAAAGCTTGTTAAAACAGGAGCAGCATTTTTGTGGGAATTACATAATAAAACATGCTATAAATAATAATAGCACACTACTGACAAATCTTTTCTAGAGAGAATTTTATACATTTTAATAATAAATCTGACACGTTCCATTCTTGTGATTTTTTTGCAGCAGTTAGGAAGCAGTGCCATCTAGTGGTATGTAAGAAATTTGTATATAAAGAATTTACTGGTTTCCCATTTAGAGGAAGCTCAACAGTTTTGTTTTCTCTGAACATCCATGCCATACTTTTTTTTTTAGCAAGCATATTTGCAGTTGTGCACAAGCCTATACATGTAACTAGGACAGCAAAATAACCCAAATAAAATCATAATCACATACCTTCCAAAATGTGTCTGTCTCTTCGAGACTCAGTAGGTAAAAATAAATAAATAAAAGGTTACTGTGTTCCTTGTTCAGAGAGGAATTTCCTGGTATTTCTGAGCTGGATTGACCTTAATAGGTGGAATCAGACTGATATACTGCAGTGGTCTGAGGGCGGGACTAATATAGTCAATTAAAACAGTGGGGGGAATCATGCAATCTGAATAATTGAAAGGTCTGTAATAATCGGAATGT
Organism: Bombina bombina; assembly: GCF_027579735.1. Classification (NCBI taxonomy): domain Eukaryota; kingdom Metazoa; phylum Chordata; class Amphibia; order Anura; family Bombinatoridae; genus Bombina; species Bombina bombina. The sequence continues at coordinate 362,051,429 of NC_069502.1, forward strand.
TCATTTATAATTCTACCATTTCAAGAGGCTTTTTAATTTACTATTTTTTCACATTTACTTTGTTCTCTTGTATTCTTTGTTGTAAAGCAGACCTAGGCTCAAGAGTTGCAAAGTATTACTGGGAGCTAAATAGTGATGGTGGCGAATGGCTGACTTTGCAGCAGTTGTTTTCACTTTTATGTCTTTTTAAACATGAACATTTTAAAAATATATATATATTTTTATTGGCCCCATTTCTTTTGCTTTTGTGAAGATCTCCAAAACCCTTAAAAAAAAAACATTTGGAAGCAAGATCAAACCCAGTGAAGTTTGAGAAACCTGATGTCTCAATTATAGTTTTTGATTGACAAGTAATTTGAACATCACTTTCAATGGGTTACAATGTAATAGAAAATAAAGCCAAAACCACTTGAGTTGAATTTAGAGTTTTTGCACAGTAGACTCCAATGGATTGAAACGATACTGTAAATACATTCATGCGAAAAAGAAAGTACACCCTCTTTGAATTCTATGGGTTTATGTATGAGGACATAATAACAATCATCTGGTACTTAGCAGGTCGTAAAATTAGGTAAATACAACCTCAATGATGAACAACAAAACAGGACATATTACACTGTGTCATGATTTATTTAACAAAAATAAAGTCAAAATGGAGAAGCCATGTGTGAAAAACTAAGTACACCGTATGATTCAATAGCTTGTAGAACCAAAATTAGCAGCAATAACTTGAAGTAATTGTTTTCTGTGTGACTTTATCAGTCCCACTCTTCTTTACAACGTTGCTTTAGTTCATTGAGGTTGCAGGCATTAGTTTATGCACAGCTCTCTTAAGATCTTGCCACAGCATTTCAATCTGGTTGAGGTCTGGACTTTGACTGGGTCATTGCAACACCTTGATTCTTTTCTTTTTCAGCCATTCTGTTGTATATTTGCTGGTGTGCTTCGGATCATTGTCCAGTTGCATGACCCAATTTCGCCCAAGCTATAGCTGTCAAAGTGATGGCCTCACATTTGACTCTAGAATACTTTGGTAAACAGAGGAGTTCATGGTTGACTCAATGACTG